>NW_024727525.1:0-20587 GCF_018991925.1 Homarus americanus
CCAGTTGCACCTCTATAACTCCCAGGTGCACTGTGGCGACAATCCCAAAGTGCACCTCCTGACCCTCCCAGGCACACCTCTGACACTCCCAGGTACACCGCTGACTTGCTCCCAGTTACACCACTTCGGCCACTGCAGAATACCTATGACACTCCAGGTACACCCCTGGCCACTTCCAGTTGCACCCCTGACACTCCCAGGTACACCTCTGACAATTCAGGTACACCTCCAGGCACTCCCAGGTACACCTCTGACACTTCTAGGTACTCACAACACTTCCAGGTACACCCCAACACTTCAGGTACACCTCTGACCTCCCAGGTACACCAGCCAACCTCCCAGGTACACCACCTGACACTCCCTGGTACCTCTGACACCCCCAGGTACACCTCTGACACTGAGTACACCTCAGGTTTACTCCAGGTACACCTCTGGCAATCCCAGTACATCTCCGATATTCACAGGTACACCTCCCGATACTCCCAGGTGCACATTCCGGCCTCCCAGGTGCTCACTGACACTCCCTGGTACACCTCTTACACTCCCAGGTACATCTTTGACACTCCCAGGTACACTTCCAGGTAATTCAGTACACCTCACGTGCTTCAGGTATGCCTTCAGACCTCCCTAATTTTGCTGACACTCCAGGTACCTCTGACACTCACAGGTACCTCAAATACTCCCAGGTACACCTCCCGTCTCCCAGGTACTCCTCTGGCCTCCCCTGGTACACCTCTGGCCTCCCAGATACCTCTGAAACTCCCATTTTACCTCTGACACCTCAGATACACCTCCCAGCCTCCCAGAGTTCACCAGCCAATGCTGCAGGCACACCTCTGGCTTGCTCCCAGGTACACCTCCCATGCTCTCAGGTACCTCCCGGTACTCCCCAGGTACACCTCAGGCCTCCCTGGTTCACCTCCTGACGCATTCCCTGTTTTCCTCCCAGCCTCTGGTACACCTCTGATACTCCCAGGCCACCTCTTACACTCCCTGGTTCTCCCCTAGCCTCCCAGGCACACCTCAGACCTCCCAGGTACACCTCTGGCTTGCTCCAGGTACTATAGCGACACTCCCAGGTACACCTCCCCAGCCTCCCAGGTGCACCACTGACACTCCCAGTTGCACCTCCGACACTCCCAGGTACACCCCTGACACTCTGAGTACACCTCTCGCTCCCAGGTATGTTCTGACACTTCCAAATTTTGACACTTCCCGGGTACCCCTGTCACTACCAGGTACCAGCCAACCTCCCAGGTACACCTCTGGCCTCCCTGATACACCTCTGACCTCCCAGGTACACCAATGATACTGGTACACCTCTGGCTTCTCCCAAGTACCTCCAAATGCTCCCAGAGTGCACCTTCGATACTCCCAGTTACACTTCGAACACTCACTGGGTTCCACCTCTGACTTGCTCCCTGGTTTCACCCCAGCCTCCCAGGTACACCTCTGGCCTCCCAGGTATATTTCTGACACTTCCAGGTACACCCCTGACACTTCAGGTACACCATACAGCTCACTACCAGGTACACCAATGACACTCCCCCAGGTACACCTCTGATGCTCTGATACCTCTGACCTCCCAGGTACACCAATGATGCTAACAGGTACACACCTCTGACACTCCAGGTACACCTCCGATGCTCCCAGGTGCAGCCTAAATGCTCCAGGTACCCGCCAGACCTCACTGGTTCACTCTGACCTCCCTGGTTTCACCTCTGACCTCCCTGGTACACCTCCCCTGACACTCCCAGGCACCTCTTACACTCCCTGGTTTCTCCCCTGACCTCCCCAGGTACACCTCAGACACTCCCAGGTACACCTCTGACACTCCCAGGTACTACTCTGGCCTCCCAGGTACAACTCTGAGCACTCCCAGGTACACCTCTGAAACTCCAGTTACACTTCCGACACTCCCAGTTACACACAACCTCCCATGAACACCCCTGACTTGCTCCCCAGGTACACCTCTGATACTCCCAGGTACACCTCTGACACTTCACATACACTTCTGACACTCCCAGGTACACCAATCCCTCCCAAGTACAACTCTGACACTCCCAGGTGCACCACAGCACTACCAGGTGCACCTCTGACACTCCCAGGTGCACCTTTGACGCTGCAGGTGCTCACTCCGACACTCCCCAGGAACCTCCTGACACTCCAGTGCCTTCTGACTGCTCCCAGATTGCACCATGACACTCCCAGATGCACTGACACTCCCAGGTGCACTGCTGGCCTGCCAGGTACACCACAGACACTGCCATTACACTTCAGACACTCCCAGGTACAGCTCCAGACACTCCAGTTGCCTCCTGCTCCCAGGTTACCTGCTTGTAATCTAAGTACACCTCCTGGCCTCCCAGGCACACCTCCCAGCACTCCCAGGTACACCGCTGACACTCCCAGTTACACCTTGACACTGCCAGATACACCTGTGACACTCAGGTACACCCCAGCACTTCCAGTTCACCCCTGACACTCCCAGGTACACCTCTGACAATCCCAGGTACACACCTCAGGCACTCCCAGGCCACACCTCTGGCCTTCCAGGTGCTCCCCTGACACTTCCAGGTACACCCTGAGCACTTCAGGTACACCTCTGACACTCCCAGGTACACCAATGCTCCCAGGTACACCATGACACTCCCTGGTACACCTCTGACACCCCAGGTACACCTCTGACACTGCCAGGTACACCTCAGACACTCCCAGGTGCACACTCTGGCAGTCAGGTACATCTCCGATATTCACAGGTACACCTCCGATACTCCCAGGTGCCTTGCTCCAGGTACTCCCCAGCCCCTCCTTTAATTTTCTTACACTCCAGGTACATCTTTGACACTCCCAGGCACACTTCCCGTGCCAGGTACACCTCCCGTGCTTCCAGGTATGCCTCAGGCCTCCCTGGATCCCCTCTGGCCTCCCCTGGGCCACACCTCTGACACTCCCAGGTACACCTCTGACACTCCCAGGTACCTCCAAATGCTCCCAGGTACCCCTCCCGTGCTCCCAGGTATGATCCCCGGCACTCCCTGGTACACCTCTGGCCTCCCAGGTACACCTCCTGATACTCCCAGGTACCTCTGTGCTTCCAGACCACCTCTGACACTCCCAGGTACACCAGCCAGCACTACCAGGTTCACCTCCCCTGGCACTCCCCAGGTGCCTGCCTCCCGATGCTCCCAGGTACACCTCCGATACTCCAGGTACCTCAGACACTCCTGGTTCTCAGCCTCCCTGGTTCACCTCCTGACACTCCTAGTATTCCACTGACATTCCCTGGTTCTCCTGACTGCCTCCCTAATTTTTGCCTTTGACCTCCAGGTACACCTCCCCAGCTTACTCACAGTTACACCTCCCGATACTCCCAGTGCACCTCCGATACTCCCAGGTACTCCTCTGACACTCCTAGTACACCTCTCTCACACTCTGAATACCTCTGAAACTCCCAGGTACCTCTGACACTTCCCAGACCACCTCTGACACTCCCAGGTACACCAATGATACTACCAGGTACACCTCCCAACCTCCCAGGTACACCTCCCATGCTCTCAGGTACACCTCCCGGTACTCCCAGGTACCTCAGGCACTCCCTGGTTCACCTCTGGCATTCCCTAGTTTCACCTCTGACACTCCTGGTACACCTCCTGATGCTCCAGATGCACACCTCTTACACTCTCTGGTTCTCCCCTGACTTGCTCCAGGTACACCTCAGACACTCCCAGGTGCCTCCTGACTGCTCCCAGGTACTACTCTGACCTCCCAGGTGCCTCTGACTTGCTCCCAGGTACACCACCAGGCACTCCCAGTTTACACCTCCGACACTCCCCAGGTGCCTGGCCTCCCAGGTACACCTCCCCGGCACTCCCAGGTATACCTCCTGACACTTCAGGTACACCCCTGACACTTCCAGGTACACCCCTGTCACTACAGGTGCACCAATGACACTCCCAGGTACACCTCCTGACCTCCTGATACACCTCTGACCTCCCAGGTACACCAATGATACTACCAGGTACACCTCTGACCTCCCAGGTACACTCCGATACTCCCAGTGCCTTCGATACTCCCAGGTGCACTTCAGACACTCACTGGTTCCTCCTGACACTCCCTGGTTCACCTCGGCCTCCTGGTACACCTCTGACACTCCCAGGTACACCTCTTGCTCCTGGTTCTCCCCTGGCCTCCCAGGTACACCTCGAACACTCCCAGGTACACCTCTGTTGCTCCCAGGGTACTGCTCTCTGGCCTCCCAGGTACACCCTCTGACTGCTCATTTACCTCTGGGCTCCCAGTTACACTTCAGGCCTCCCAGTTACACCCTGACACTCCCAGGTGCACCCTGACACTCCCAGGTACACCTCTGATGATACTCCCAGGTACACCTCTGACACTTCCACATACACCTCTGACACTCCCAGGTACACCAATCCACCTCCCAAGTCCCACCTCCCGGCACTCCCAGGTGCACCACTGACACTACCAGGTACACCTCTGTGCTCCAGAGTACTCCTTTGACGCTGCCAGGTGCTCTCCGACTCTCCCAGGAACACCTCCCCAGGCACTCCCAGGTACACCTCTGACACTCCCAGGTACCATGACACTCCCAGAGGTACACACCTGACCTCCCAGGTACACCGCCCAGCACTGCCAGGTACACCTCAGACACTGCCAGGTACACTTCAGACACTCCCAGGTACAGCTCAGACACTCCCAGTTGCCTCTATAACTCCCAGGTGCACCTGTGAGAAGGCAATCCCAAGTGCACCTCCTGACACTCTGAGCACACCTCTGACACTCCCAGGTACACCATGGCTTGCTCCCAGATTGCACCGCTGACACTGCCAGATACCTGCTGACACTCCCAGTGCACCCCCTCACTCCCAGTTACACCCCTGGCTTGCTCCCAGGTACCTCCCAACAATCCCAGGTACACCTCAGAGCACTCCCAGGTACACCTCCCAACCTTCCAGAGTACTCCCCTGTACTTCCAGAGTACACCTGACCTTCCCAGTACACCTCTGACACTCCCATTTTCAATGACACTCCCAGGTACACCACCCAGCCTCCCTGGTACACCTCTGACACCCCAGGTGCACCTCTGACTTTTCTTGGGTACACCTCGGAGCACTCCCAGGTGCACCTCTGGCGTCCCAGGTACATCTCCCGTGTTCTGGAGTGCCACCTCCGTGCTCCCAGGTGCACATTTGACACTCCCAGGTGCTCCACTGACACTCCTTTCAATTTTTACCTCTTACACTCCCAGGTACATCTTTGACCTCCAGGTACACTTCCGTGCTTCAGGTGCACCTCCGATACTTCCAGGTATGCCTCAGACACTGCAGATGCCTCTGACGCTCCTGGTACACCTCTGACACTCCTGGTACACATCTGACACTCCCTAGGTACCTCCACGTCTCCCAGGTACACCTCCCAAATACTCCCAAATGCTCCTCCCAACACTCCTGGTACACCTCTGACCTCCCAGGTACACCTCCCAATGCTTCCAGGTGCACCTCTGACTTGCTTCAGATATGCCTCTGACACTCCCAGGTACCTGTGGCTTTTACCAGGTTCACCTCTGGCCTCCCATTTTTACCTCCCGTGCTCCCAGGTACATGAGAACATGAGAATAGGCTTTGCAGAGGCCTGTTGGCCCCATACTGGGCAGTCCCGTTTACACCCAACCCCTATTGTCGCCATGGGCATCCAGCCCTATGTTTGAGCAATTCAGCGTATTCAGTTAATGATATTTGGTAACATTTCCATTCTCCCGCTACTCTGTTTAAACCGATGTTTGCCTGTTTTCACGCCTAAATCTGGTGTCTAATTTAAAACCATTGTTACAAGTTCGCTCTGGTTGAATAATTTGATACCTTTGTAATGTCCCTTTGTTTAGCCTGGCTTCCCTTATACCTCCCTATCAGGTCGCCTCGCTCTGCGTCTCTCGAGGAGTGCAAGTCAGATACTTTAACCTGCTCTCCAAGGTTCCCTAATGCCCGGGATTAGTCTTGTCATTCTCCTCTGAATTCTTTCCAAGTTCTGTGTCCATTCTGTAATACGGTGACCAGGAACTGAACTGCGTAATCCAGGTGTGGTCTCACGAAACGAATACAGTTTTAGGATGACCTCCCTTCAGTCTTGTAACTAACACTCCTTTGTATGAACTTAAGTACTTTATTAGCCTTGTTACGAGCAAAACCATTGTTTACTTGTCCCAGGTACACCTCCCGATACTCCCAGGTACATAAGAACATAAGAATGGAGGAAACTGCAGAGGGCCTATTGGCCCATACTGGCAGTCCTGTTTACACCCAACCCCTATTGCTCATAAGGAGCATCCAACCTATGTTCTGAGCTAAATTCAGCTTATTCGAGTTAATGATGATATTTGGTAACTTGTTCCATTCATCCACTACTCTGTTTCCAAACCAGTGCTTTCACTCATTTCACGCCTAAATCTAAATTTTGTCTAATTTAAAACCATTGTTACGAGTCTTCCGCTCTGGTTGATAATTTGATACCTTGTAATGTCCCTTTGTTTAGCCCTGACTTCCACTTATACACCTCTATCAGGTCCCCCTCGCTTCCACGTCTCTCGAGGAGTGCAATTAAGATGCTTTAACCTGTCTTCTATACCAAGCGTTCCTAATGCCCGATTAGTCTTGTCATTCTCCTCTGAATTCTTTCCATGATTCTATATCCATTCTGTAATACGGTGACCAGAACTGAACTGCGTAATCCAGGTGGTCTCACAAGAGCAAGATACAGTTTTAGGATGACCTCGCTAGTCTTGTAACTAACACTCCTTTGTATGAACCCAAGTACTTTATTAGCCTTGTTACGAGCAAAACACATTGTTTACTTGGCAAGGTTCCTACTTATCATTACTCCTAAATCTCTCTCGCAGTCAGATTTCTATGGCATCGTTAAATCATCTGACATCTGGTTTCCTATTTACATTCTATACCAAGTAATTTTACATTTGTCGACATTAATCTCCATCTGCCATTTTTCAAACCATTCAAAAATTTTTTTAGATCTTCCTGTAGTTTTGCCGAGTCCTCGTCAGATTGATACCGTCCTATTTTAGTGTCATCAGCAATCTTACTTATGTTTCTGTCTATGCAAATATCTATGTCGTTTGCATATATAATAAATAATGGTCCAATACTGAGCCTTGAGAACTCCACTTGTGACGTGCTCCAATGGACTTAGTGCCGTTAATGCTCACTCGCTGTTTCCTGTCCTGTAACCAAACGCCCTAATCCATTTAAGGATGTCACCTTGATGCCATAAGCTTCACCTTCTAATTAGTCTTCAAATCTGTCGAAAGCTTTGCTGTCGAGATATACCACATCATAATTGTGCCCCCATCCACTGATTCAAAAACAGATGAAAAGAATGTTAATAAATTAGTTAGAGCAAGAACGTCCGCTTGGAAACCATGCTGGAATCACTGATCAATCGGTGCTTCTCCAGGTGATTTCGAATAGAGCTTGAAAACAATTGCTTCCAGTAATTTGCCTCACTATTGATGTTGTGACTGGATTAAGGATAGCACCTGGGAGAACTGAGGCAATTTGGAGAGCTGGAGGTGCACTGGGAGGAGCACCTGGCACATCACTGCACCTGGGAGCACCATATCTGACATGCAACCTGGGAGAGTCGATGCACTGAGCAATTAGCCCAGAGGTGCACCTGGGAGTGATGTCAGAGTGTTCAGAGTGCCACCTGGGAGCACAGAGGTACCAAAGGAAGACCCCATCTCAGAGCGTCAGAGGGCACTGATGTCTCGATGCCACTGATATATCTGTGCCACCATGCACTGAGTTATTCAAGTCAATGGGAGCAACAATGTGCACTGGAGTGCCCAGAGTGTTGCCTGGAGCGTCAGAAGACCCCAGAGTCAGAGACTTTGGAGCACCTGGGAGTCTGAAACGTCTGATGTCCTGACACGGATGCATCTTACCTGAGTGCACCAGAATCTGAGTTCGATGCACCTGAGCTGTATGTCTATCTGAATTCCATGTCTTGTTCTGATCTTGAATCTTTGTCTTATGTCAGAACCAGATATAATTCTTTATTTATGTTAATCTTGTGTACTGTGAGTGTCAAAACCGTGGTTTCAGAGGTGAACCAGGGAGTGTCTGAGGTGTACCTGGGAGTATCGGAGTATGCCCTAGCAAAGTTGTTTAACATGTCCTAAAAAACAGGTGTAGTACCAGAATCCTGGAGGATACCCCAGACACTCCCCAGGTACACCTCAGATACTCCAGGTGATACCTCTGACACTTCCAGATACACCTCTGACACTCCCCAGGTACACCAAGATACTACCAGGCACATCTCTAACACTCCCAGGACACCTCCGATACTCCCAGGTACACCTGATACTCCCAGGCACACTTCAGACACTCCTGGTTCACCTCTGACACCCCTGGTCTCCTCCCCACCCCAGGCACACTCAGACACTCCCAGGCACACCTCTGACACTGCCAGGCACACCCCTGACACTCCCAGGCACACCACTGACAATCCCAGGTACACCCCAAGCACTCCAGGCACACCTCTGACACTTCCAGGTACTCCCCTGACACTTCCAGGTAAACCCCTGACACTTCCAGGTACACCTCTCACACTCCCCAGGCACACCAATGACACTCCCAGGCACACCAATGACTCTCCAGGCACACCTCTGACACTTCCAGGCACACCTCAGACACTCCAGGCACACCCTGACACTAGGTACACCTCTGACACTCTCAGGAACACCTCTGACACTCCCAGGCACACCTCTGACACTCCCAGGCACACCTATCACACTCCCAGGCACACCTCTGACACTCCCAGGTATTCCAATGACATTCCCTGCTACATCTCTGACACCCCTTGGTACACCTTTGACACCCCAGGTACACCTCTGACACTCCCCAGGTACACCTCCGATACTCCCAGGCACACCTCCGATAACCCCAGGCACTGACACTCCCTGGCACACCTCTGACACTCCCAGATACACCTCTGACACTCCCCAGGCACACCTCTGACACTTCCAGATACACCCTGACACCCCAGGCACACCAATGATACTACCAGGCACACCTCTGACACTCCCCAGGCACACCCATACCCCAGGCACACCTGGCACCCCAGGCACACCTCAGACACCCCTGGTTCACCCTCTGACATTACCTGGATCACCTCTGACACTCCCTGGTACACCTCTGATACTCCCAGATACACCTCTACACTCCCTGGTCTCCCCCTGACACTGCCAGGCACACCAGACCTCCCAGGCACAGCCTCAGACACCCAGGCACACGTCAGACACTCCCAAGCACCTGCGACACTCCCGCGCAACCTCTGACACCCAGGCACACCTCTGACACTCCAAGGCACACCCTGACACCCAAGGCACACCGCTGACACCCCAGGCACACGCTGACACCCAGATACACCCTGACACTTCATGCACACCTCAGACACTTCCAGGCACACCTCAGACACTCCCAGGCACACCCTCAGACACTCCCAGGCACACCACTGACACTCCCAGATACACCGCTGTCACTCCCAGGCACACCCCTGACACTCCCAGTTACACCCCTGACTCGCACACCTCCTCTGACAATCCCAGGCACACCTCAGGCACTCCCAGGTACACCTCTGACACTTCCAGGTACACCCCGACCCTGCAAGATACACCCCTGACATTCCATGTACACCCCTCAGACACTTCCAGGCACACCCTCAGACACCCCAGGCACACCACTGACACCCCTGGCACACCTCTGACACTCCCAGGCACACCACCATACCTAGGTACACCTCTGACACTTCCAGATACACCTTGACACTCCCAGGCACACCTCTGACAATCCCAGGCACACCTCTGACACTCTCAGGAACACCTCTGACACTCCCAGGCACACTTCTGACACTCCCAGGTACACCTCTGACACCCCAGGCACACCTCTGACACTCCCAGGTACACTTCTGATACGCCCAGGCATACCTCTGACACTCCCCAGGCATACCCTCTGACACCCCAGGCACACCTCTGACACCTCCCAGGTACACCGATGACACTGCAAGATACACCCTGACAACCATGTACACCTCTGACATTCCATGCACACTCAGACACTTCCAGGTACACCTCAGACACTCCCCAGGCACACCTCTGACACTCCCAGGTAAACCTCTGACATTCCCAGGCACACCCCTGACACTCCCAGGCACTCCCTGACACTGCCAGGCACACCCCAGACACCGCCAGGCACACCCCAGACACTCCCCAGGCACAGCTCAGACACTACCAGGCACACCTCAGACACCCCCAGGTGCACCAGACACTCCCAAGTGCACCTCTGACACTCCCAGGCACACCTCTGACACTCCCAGGTGCCACCCCAGACACTCCCAGGCACCTGTGACACCCCAAGTGCTTCTCTGACACTCCGGCACACTGCTGACACTCCCAAGTGCACCTTGACACTCCCAGGCACACCTCTGACACTCCCCAGGCACACCGCTGACACTCCCAGCCACACCGCTGACACTGCCAGATACACCTATAGACACCCAGGCACACCCCTGACACGCCCAGGCACACCTCGACACCCCAGGCACACCTCTGACAACCCAGGTACACCTCAGGCACCTGGCACACCTCTGACACTTCCAGGTACTCTGACACTTCCAGGCACACCCTGACACTCCAGGTACACCCTCTGACACCCAGGTACACCAATGACACTCCCAGGTACACCACTGACACTCCCCTGGCACACCTCTGACACTCCCAGGCACACCAATGACACTCCCAGGCACACCAATGATACTACCAGGCACACCTCTGAAACTCCCAGGCACACCTCCTGATACTCCCAGGCACACCTCTCGATAATTCCCAGGCACACTTCAGACACCCCTGGTTCACCCCTGACACCCCCTGGTTCACCTCTGACACCCCTGGCACACCTCTGACACCCCCAGGCACACCCTTACACTCCCTGGTTCTCCCCTGACACCCAGGCACACCTCAGACACTCCCAGGCACACCCCTGACACCCCCAGGTACTACCTGACACTCCCAGGCACACCCCTGACACTCCCAGGCACACCTCTGAAACTCCCAGTTACACTTCCGACACCCCAGCACCCCTGACACCCCAGTTACACCCTGACACCCCAGGCACACCTTACCCCAGGCACACCCTCTCACACTTCCACATACACTGACACCCCAGGCACACCAATGACTCTCCCAGGCACTCCTCTGACACCTCCAGGCACACCTCCTGACACCCCAGGCACACCTCTGACACCCCAGGCACACCTCTGACACCCCAGGTACTCACTCTGACACTGGCAGACCCTGACACCCCAGGCACACCTCTTAAAACCCCCAGTTACACCTCCGACACTCCCAGTTACACCCTGACACCCCACCCCCTGACACTCCCAGGCCACCACCGCACCCCAGGCACACCAATGACTCTCCCAGGTACTCCTCTGACACCTCCAGGCACACCTCTGACACCCCAGGCACACCTCTGACACCCCAGGCACACCTCTGACACCCCAGGCACACCTCTGACACCCCAGGCACACCCCTGATACGCCCAGGCATACCTCTGACACTCCCCAGGCATACCTCTGACACTCCCAGGCACACCTCTGACACTCCCCAGGCACACCTCTGATACGCCCAGGCATACTCTGACACCCCAGGTATTCCTCTGACACCCAGGTGCCACCTCTGACACCCCAGGTACACCATGACACTGCAAGATACACCTCTGACATTCCATGCACACCTCAGACACTTCCAGGCACACCCCAGCTCCCTGCACCCCAGACACTCCCCAGGCACACCTCTGACACTCCCCAGCACACTGCTGTCACCCCAGGCACACCCCTGACACTCCCAGTTACACACCCCACACTCCCAGGCACACCTCTGACAATCCCAGGCACACCTCAGACAATCCCAGGCACACCTCTGACACTTCCAGGCACACCCCTGACACTTCCAGGCACACCTCTGACACTCCCAGGCACACCAATGACACTCCCAGGCACACCACTGACACTCCCTGGCACACCTCTGACACTCCCCAGGCACACCAATGACACACTCAGGTACACTGATACTTCCAGGTACACCCTGCCACTTCCAGGTACACCAATGATACTCCCATGTACACCGCTGACACCCCAGGCACACCGCTGACACTGCCAGGCACACCCCAGACACTCCCAGGCAAAGCCTCAGACACCCCCAGCAACACCCTCAGACACCCCAGGCACCCTGACACTCCCAAGTGCACCTGTGACACTCCCAGGCACACCTCTGACACTCCCAGGCACACCCTGACACTCAATTTCCTGACACTTGTGCCACCTCTGACACTCTAGGCACACCTCTGACACTTGGCCAACCTACTCACCCCAGGCACACCTCTCTGACACACTCCCATGTATTCCACTCCTGACACTTCCAGATACACTCCTCTGACACTCCCCTGGTACACCTCTGGACACACTCCCCAGGCACACCAATGACACACTCCAGGTACACCCATTTCCACACTCCCAGGTACACCGCTGACACTCCCACAGGCACACCGCTGACACTGCCAGGCAAACCCCAGACACCCAGGCAGTCAGACACCCCAGCAACACCTCAGACACCCCAGGTGCACCTGTGACACTCCCAAGTGCACCTCTGACACTCCCCAGCACACCTCCATTAATCTCTAAGGCACACTCTGACACCTCTGGTGAATACCTCTGACACCCTATAGGCACACCTCTGACACCCCAGGTGGCACACTTGACACCCCAGGCACACCTATCACAATTTCTGAAGCCACCTCTGACACCCCCCAGGTACACCTCTGATAATTCTGTGCACACCTCTGACACTTCCAGACACACCTCCACACTCCCCAGGCACACCACCGGATACTCACCAGCACACCCTGACACTCCCCAGGCACACTCCTGATAATTCCAGGCACACCTGGCACCCCAGCACACCCCAGACACCCCAGGCACACTCCTCAGATAATTCCAGGCATACCCTGACACTCCGTGACACACCTTAATAATCCCCAGGCACACCATGATACCACCAGGCACACCTCTGACACTCCCTGTGTCTCACCTGACACCCCTGCATGCACACCTCCGATACCCTGGTGCACACCCCAGACACTCCTGTGTCTCACTCCCTGACACCCCTGGTCACCTCAGACACCCCTGGCACACCTCTGACACTCCCCAGGCACACCCATTACGCCCCTGGTTCTCCCTGCCAATTCCAGGCACACCCCAGACACCCCAGGCACACCCCACACCCCAGGCACACCTGGACACCCCAGGCACACCACACCACCGACAATCCCAGGTGCCACCCCTGCCACTCCCAGGCACACCTCCTGACACTCCAGGCACCTGACACACCTCCAGCACCCCTGACACTCCAGGCACACCTCCACACTCTGAGGCACACCACGACACCTCCTGGCACACCAACGACTCCCAGGCACACCTCCTGACACCTGCACACTCTGACACCAGGCACACCTCCTGACACCTGCACACCTCTGACACTCTCAGGAACACCCCTGACACTCCAGTGCCACCTCTGACACTCCCCAGGTACACCCTGACTCCCAGGCCAACCCATCACACTCCCCAGGCACACCCTGACACTCCCAGGTATTCCACTGATATCTCTGTTCACCTCTGACACTCCCCTGGTACACCTTTTGACACTCCAGCACCCTCTGACATTCTGTGCACACCTGGATACTCCCCAGGCAGGCTGGAATTCCTGACACCCAGGTACCTCTGACACTCTGGTACACACCTCTGACACCCCAGATACACCACCTCTGACACTCCCCAGGCCACCTCTGACACTTCTGAGATACACCCTCTGACACTCCCAGGCACAGCTCAAGGATACCACCAGCCAATTCCTGACACCCAGGTTCACCCCCTGATACCCCATGCACACCCCTGACAATTCTGCAGGTCTACTCCAGACACCCCTGGTTCACCTCTGACACTCCCTGGTTCACCCTCAGACACTCCCCTGGCCACTCCTGACACTCCCCACGGAGTACACCTATTGCTGCCCCTGGCTCCCTCTCCCCTGCCACCCCAGGCCCCCAGACACCCCAGGCACACCTCTGACACTCTGGTAAGCACACCCCTGGACACTTGGTGGCACACCATCGACAACCCAGGCACACCCTGCCACTCCCAGGCACACCTCTGACACTCCAGGCACCTCATGCTCCAGGCACACCCCTGACACCTCCAGGCACACCTCACACTCCTGTTGCACACCAATGACGTTCCCCAGGCACACCAACGACCTCCCAGTACACCCCTGACACTTCCAGGCACACCTCTGACACTCCCAGGCACACCTCTGACACCCCAGGTACACCTCTGACACTCTCAGAACACCTCTGACACTCCCCAGGTGGCCATCCCTGACACTCCCCAGGCACACTCTGACACCCCAGGTACACTCATCACACTCCCAGGCACACCCTGACACTCCCAGGTATTCCACTTCTGATATTCCCTGGTTCACCTCTGACACTCCCTGGTACACCTCACACCCCAGGCACACCTCTGACATTCCCAGGCACACCTCCGATACCCCAGGTGCACACCTGATGGCTCCCCAGGCACTCCTGAGCACTCCCTGGTACACCTCTGACACTCCCCAGATACACCTCCTGACACTCCCAGGCACACCTCTGACACTTCCAGATACACCTCTGACACCCCAGGTACACCCAATGATACCACCAGGCCACTCTGGACACTTGCACACCTCCCACACTTACAGGTACACTCCAGACTCCCCAGGTACACCAGACATCCCTGGGTTCACCTTCTGACATTCCCCTGGTTCACCTCTGACACTCCCCTGGTACAATCTCCCTGACACCCCAGACACCCCACACTCTGGTTCTTCCTGACACTCCAGGCACACCCCAGACACCTGCACACCTGGACACACCTTATAAGCACCACCTGACACCTGTCAACCTGACACCTGTCATCTCACTGACACCTGTCACACCTCCTGACACTTGGTAAGCACAACTCTGACTTAAGGCACACTTGACACCCCAGAACACCTGACACTTCCAGGCACACCCCTGACACTTCCAGGCACAACTCTGTCACTACCAGGCAGGGCCACCAACGACACTCCCAGGCACACCTCTGACACTCCTGATACACCTCCTGACACCCCAGGCACACCAAATGATACCAAGCACACCTCTGACACCCCAGGCACACTCCGATACCCCAGGCACACCCCTGACACTCTGGGAGAACACTTCCAGACACCCCTGGTCTCATCTCTGGCCACCCCAGGTCTCACCTCTGACACCCCTGCACAACCTCCTGACACCTAAGGCACACCTCCCCACACTCTTGTCTCCCCGATTAACTCTAAGCACAACCTCAAGACACTCTGTTGCTACCAACTCCCTGACAACTTTGCAAGCACCCAACACCTATATCTCTGACACCAGGCACAATTCCTGAAACCCCAGTTACACTTCCGACACTCCCAGTTACAACCTGACACTCCAGGTACACCCCTGATTAGACTGGTGCAGGCCACCCTCTGATACCCCAGGTACACCTCTGACACTTCCACATACACCTCTGACACTCCCAGGCACACCAATGACTCTCCCAGGCACTCCTCTGACACTTCCAGGTACACCCTGACACTCCCAGGCACACCTCTGACACTCCCAGGCACACCCTGACACCCCATATATCTACTCTGACACTCCCAGTCACACCTCTGACACTCCCAGGCACACCTCTGAAACTCCCAGTTACACTTCCTGACACTCCAGTCACACTCTGACACCCCAGGCACACCCCTAACACCCCAGGCACACCACTGACACCCTGGTACACCTCTGACACTCCCCAGGTGCCACCAATGACACTCCCAGGTACACCAATGACTTCCAGGTACTCCTGACACTTCCAGGTACACCCCTGACACTCCCAGGCACACCTCCTGCTCCCAGGCACACCCTCTGACACTCCCCAGGCACACACCTCTGACACTCCCAGGCACACCTCTGATACGCCCAGTATACCTCTGGGACACCTCTGACACTCCCAGGCACACCTCTGACACTCCCAGGCACACCCCTGACACTGCCAGGTACTCCACTGACATTCCCTGGCACACCTCTGACACTCCCAGGCACACGCCCGACACCCCCAGATACACCCTGACACTCCCAGGCACAGCCTGACACCTCAGGCACACCTCTGACACTCCCAGGCACTCCACTGACACTCCCCTGGTACACCCCTGACACTCCCAGGCACACCTCTGACACCCCAGGCACACTCTCACACCCGAGGCACACCACTGACACTTCTAGGCACCTCCTGTCACCCCTGACACACCTCTAACACTCCCAGGCACACCGCTGACACTGCCACACCACACACCAGGCACACCCCAGACACTGCCAGGCACACCCCAGACACCCCAGGCACAGCCCAGACACCCAAGGTGCACCTTGACACCCCAAGTGCACCTTGACACTCTGCACACCTCTGACACCCCAGGTACACCTCTGACACCCCAGGCACTCCACTGACACCCGTGGCACACCCCTGACACACTCGCAGGAACACCTGACACCCCAGGTACACCCCCTGACACTCCTGCACACTCTGACACCCCAGGCACACCTCTGACACTCCCAGGTACACTCTTTGACACCCCAGGTACTCCACTGACATTCCGTGGTACACCTCTGACACTCCCAGGTAAACCGCTGAAACTGCCAGGTACACTGGACACTTGCAGGAACACCTGACACTCCCAGGTACACCCTCACACTCCCCAGGCACACCTCCGACATTCCCAGGCACACCTCTGACACCCCAGGCACACCTCTGACACTGCAGGGCACACCTCTGACACTCTGTGCACACCTCTGACACCCCAGGCACACTGACACTCCCCAGGTATAACTCTGACACCCCCCAGCACACCCTCCGGACACCGCCAGGTACTCCACTGACATTCCCCCTGGTACACCTTGACACCCCAGGCACACTTCTCACACCCCAGGTACACCTCTGACACTTCTAGGTACTCCTCTGTCACTCCCTGATACACCTCTAACACCCCCAGGTCACTGCTGACACTCCCCAGGCACACTGCTGACACTGCCAGGTACACCCTGTGACACTGCCAGGCCACCCCTGACACTGCCAGGCACACCCCAGACACTCCCCAGGTACTCCACTGACATCCGTGGACACCCTCTGACACTCCCCAGGCACACCGCTGAAACCGCCAGGTACACCTCGACACCCCAGGAACACTCCTGACACTCCCAGGTACACTTCACAATTCCTGCACACCTCCGACATTCCCCAGGCACACCTCTGACACTCCCAGGTACACCTCTGACACTGCAGGGTACACCCTCTGACACCCCAGGCACACCTCTGACACCCCCAGATACGCCTCCTGACACTCCTGCACAGCTCACACTCCCAGGTACACCTCTGACACTTCCAGGTACTCCACTGACACTCCCCTGGTACACCCCAGACACCCCAGGGTACACTTCTCACACTCTAGGTACACCTCTGACACTTCTAGGCACCTCTGTCACCCCTGATACACTCTAACACTTGGTGTACACTGCTGACACTTGTGCATGAACCCACTGGGGCACACCAGACACTGCCAGGTACACCTCAGACACTGCCAGGTACACCAGACACTCCCAGGTACACCTCACACTCCAAGGTGCACCTCTGACACTCCTGGGTGCAATTCCCTGACACTTGGTAAGCACACCTCTGGACACCCCAGGTGCACCACCGGACACCCCAGGCACCCACCGGGACACCCCAGGCACACTTCCTCACACCCAGGCACACCTGACCTCCCAGGCACACCCCGACACCCCAGGCACACCTTGACACTCCAGGCACACCCTCTGGACACTCCCCAGGCACACCCCAGACACCCCCCCCCCAGGCACACCTCCCCACACTCCCATGCACACCTCTCACACTCCCAGGTCTCCCAGGTGCCACCCCTGGCAGCCTCTGACACCCTGCACACCCCTGCACACCCCAGGCACACCTCAGACACCCAGGCACACCTCTGACATCTAGGCACACCTCTGACACTCCCCAGGTATACCGCTGACACTGCCAGGCATGCCCCGACACCCACATACACACCTCCGACACCCCTGCACACCGACACCCCAGGCACCACTGACACCTCCCTAGTACACCAGTGAGCACCCCAGGCACACCCTGGACACTCCCCATGCACACCCCTGACACCCCAGGCACACCCCTGCACTCCAAGGCACACCCCAGACACCCCAGGCACACCCCAGACACTCCCCAGGCACACCTCACACCTCGCAGGCACCCGACACCTCAGTTACACCTCTGACACCCCAGGCACACCCCAGACACCCCAGGCACACCCCCTGACACCCCAGGTACACCTCCTGACACTACCAGGCACACCCCACACACACCTGGTGCACACCCTCTGACACTCCAAGGCACACCCCTCTGACACCCCAGGCACACCCCTGACACCCCAGGTACCCACTGACATTCCCTGGTACACCTCTGACACCCCTGGCATACCTGACATCCCAGGCACACTGCTGACACTGCCAAGCACACCTCTGACACTCCATACACCCGGATACCCCAGGCACACCTCTGACACCCCAGCAGGTACCCATTGACACTCCCCTAGTACACCAGTGACACTCCCCAGGTACACCTCTGAGACTCCCATGGACACCTCTGACACCCCAGGCACACCCCAGACACTGCAGGCACACCTGAGACACCCCAGGCACACCCTCAGCCACCTTGCAAGTGTTCTCACACCTCGCAGGTACACCTTCGACACTTGTACACCTCTGACACTCCCCAGGCACACTCTCAGACAATCCCAGGTACACCTTTGACACTCCCAGGCACACCCTCTGACACTCCCAGGTACACCTCTGACACACCCAGGCACACCCTCTGACATTTCAAAGGTACACCTCTGACACTCCCAGGTACACTTCTGACACTCCCAGTTACCCACCACGTGGACATTCCCTGGTACTAATTTCTGACACTCCCTGGTATACCTCTGACACTTGTGCACACCTCCTCTGACACTTGCAGTACACCTGATACTCCCAGGTACACCTCTGACACTCCTGGCAGGTCCGCCTCCGACACTTGCACAACCTGACACTCCCAGGCAAACCAGGATACTCCTGGGTACACCCTGACACCACAGGCACACCTCTGACACCCTAGGCATTCCCTCAGACACCCCCCTGGCACACCCTCTGACACTCACAGGCACACCCCAGACACACACCCTGGCACACTCAGACACCCCAGGCACACCCCCTTCACCCGTGGCTCTCCCCTGACACTACCAGGTACACCTCTGTGACACTCCCAGGAACACCCCAGACACCCAGGTACACACTCTGACACCCCATGTACACTTCACACTCCCAGGCACACCACTGACACTCTAGGCACCTCCGTCAACCCTGATACACTCCCAACACCCCAGGCACACCGGCTGACACCCCAGGCACACCCTTTCACCCGTGGTTCTCCCCGACACTTGCACACCCCAGACACTTGGTGAACACCCCAGACACCCCAGGCACACCCTGACACTCCCCATGTACACTTCTCACACCCCTAGGCACACCAATGACACTTCTAGGCATTCCTTCTGTCAATCCCTCGATACACCCCCAACACCCCAAGCACACCCCAGACACCCCAGGCACACCCCAGACACTCCCTGCACACCCCAGACACCTCATGCACACTCCCACACCTCGCAGATACACCCGACACTCCCAGGCACACCTCTGACACCTGCAGGTACACCTCTGACACCCCCAGGCACACCTCTGACACCACAGGCACACCTCTGACACCCCCAAGCACACCTCCGACACTCCCCCAGGCACACCTCTGACACCCCAGGCACACCTCTGACACCCTGGTGCCACTCTACACCACAGGTACATCTCTGACATCCCAGGTACCCACCGACACCTTGGCACAATTCTTTGACACTCCCCAGGCACACCTCTGGACACACCAGGCACACCTCTGACACCCCAGGTACACCTCAGACACCCCATACCCCAAACACCCCAGGCACAATCTCCCAGACACTCTCAGGCACATCTTCCACACTGCAGGCACACCTCCGACACTCCCCAGGTACACCCTGACACCCCAGGCACACCCTCTGGACACCCCAGGTACACCCTGACACTCACAGGCACACCCTCTGACACTCCCCAAGTACACCTCCGACACTCCCCAGGTACACCTCTGACACTCCCAGGTACACCTCTGACACTCCCAAGTACACCTCTGACACTCACAGGCACACCTCTGACACTCCCAGGCACACTCTGACACTCCCAGGCACACTTCTCACAGTCCGAGGTACACC
>NW_024727526.1:0-11278 GCF_018991925.1 Homarus americanus
TCATTAGCCCAATAAAGCAGTCGGACTTCTATATATAAAAAACACCTCACCCCACCAGGATTCAAACCCACAATATTATAATTGTGACCGGGGTATGCTACCTCTGGGCCACCAGGACAATAAAAGCAGTCCTAGACTCTACTATATTTCACACAAAGCCTGTTAAACGAGCTTATGGCGGTGTGAACCACTATAGGGGACCACCCGTGCCGCTTAGGTGATCAGAACAACGCTTTACCAAATGCGGTTTTGAAACACGAGGATCCATATATATTTCATTAGCCCAATAAAGCACGTGGACGTCTACATATAATCAACGCCTCACCCCACCAGGATTTGAAGCCACGATCTTATAATTGTGACCGGGGAACGCTACCTCTGGGCCAACAGGACAATAAAAGCATTCGTAGACTCTACTATATTTCACACAAAGCCTGTTCAACGAACTTATGGCGCCGTGAACCTCTAATGGGGACCACCCGTGCTGCTTAGGTGATCAGAGCAACGTTTTACCAAATGCGGCTTCAAAACACGAGGATCCATATATATTTAATTCCCCAATAAAGCATGCGGCTTCTACATATAATCAACACCTCACCCCACCAGGATTCGAACCCATGATCTTCTAATTGTGACCGGGGAACGCTACCTCTGGTCCACCAGGACAATAAAAGCAGTCCTAGACTCTGCTATATTTCACACAAAGCCTGTTCAACGAGATTATGGCGCCGTGAACCTCTAATAGGGACCACTCGTGCCGCTTAGGTGATCAGAGCAACGTTTTACCAAATGCGGCTTCGAAACACGAGGATCCATATATATTTCATTAGCCCAGTAAAGCACGCGGACTTCTGCATATAATCAACACCTCACACCACCAGGATTTGAACCCCAAATCTTATAATTGTGACCGGGGGACGCTACCTCTGGGCCACCAGGACAATAAAAGCAGTCCTAGACTCTGCTATATTTCACACAAAGCCTTTTCAACGGGCTTATGGCACCGTGAACATCTAATGGGGACCACCCGTGCCGCTTAGGTGATGATAACAACGTTTTACCAAATGCGGCTTCGAAACAGGAGGATCCATATATATTTCATTAGCCCAATAAAGCACGCGAACTTCTACATATAATCAACACCTCACCCCACCAGGATTTCAACCAACGATCTTAAAATTGTGACCGGGGAACGCTACCTCTGGGCCACTAGGACAATAAAAGCAGTCCTAGACTCTGCTATATTTCACACAAACCTGTTCAACGAGCTTATGGCGCCGTGAACCACTATAGGTGACCACCCGTGCCGCTTAGGTGATCAGAGCAACGTTTACCCAAATGCAGCTTCAAAACCCGAGGATCCATATATATTTCATTAGCCCAATAACGCACGCAGACTTCTACATATAATCAGCATACCTCGCCTGGATTTGAAATACGATCTTCAATTGTGACGAGAACGCACCTCTGGGCCCACCAGGACAATAAAACAGTCCTAGACTCTGCTATATTTCACACAAAGCCTGTTCAGCGAGGCTATGGCGTCGTGAACCTCTAATAAGGGATCACCCGTTACCCTTAGGTGATCAGAGCAACGTTTACCAAATGTGACGAAGCAGAATCCATATATATTTCATTAGCCCAATAAAGCACGCGGACTTCTACATATAATCAACACCTCACCCCACCAGGATTTAAACCCAAGATCGTATAATTGTGACCGGGGAACGCTACCTCTGGGCCACCAGGACAATAAAAGCAGTCCTAGACTCTACTATATTTCACACAAAGCCTGTTTAACGAGCTTATGGCGCCGTGAACCTCTACTGGGGACCACCCGTGCCGCTTAGGTGATCAGAGCAACGTTTTACCAAATGCGGCTTCGAAACACGAGGATCCATATATATTTCCTTAGCCCAATAAAGCAAGCGGACTTCTCCATATAATCAACACCTCACCCCACCAGGATTTCAACCCACAATCTTATAATTGTGACCGGGGAACGCTACCTCTGGGCCACTAGGACAATAAAAGCAGTCCTAGACTCTACTATATTTCACACAATGCCTGTTCAACGAGCTTATGGCGCCGTGAACCACAAAAGGGGACCACCCGTGCCGCTTAGGTGATCAGAGCAACGTTTAACCAAATGCGGCTTCGAAACCCGAGGATCCATATATATTTCATTAGCCCAATAAAGCACGCAGACTTCTACATATAATCAACGCCTCACCCCACCAGGATTTGAAGCCACGATCTTATAATTGTGACCGGGGAACGCTACCTCTGGGCAACCTGGACAATAAAAGCAGTCCTAGACTCTGCTATATTTCACACAAAGCCTGTTCAACGAGCTTATGGCGCCGTGAACCTCTAATGGGGACCACCTGTGCCGCTTAGGTGATCAGAGCAACGTTTTACCAAATGCCGCTTCAAAACAAAAGGGTCCATATATATTTCATTAGCCCAATAAAGCACGCAGACTTCTACATATAATCAACACCTCACCCCACTAGGATTCAAACCCACGATCTTATAATTGTGACCGGGGTATGCTACCTCTGGGCCACCAGGACACTAAAAGCAGTCCTAGACTCTGCTATATTTCACACAAATCCTGTTCAACGAGCTTATGGCGCAGTGAACCTCTAATGGGGACCACCCGTGCCGCTTATGTGATCAGAGCAACGTTTTACCAAATCCGGCTTGGAAAAACGAGGATCCATATATATTTCATTAGCCCAATAAAGCAGTCGGACTTCTATATATAACAAACACCTCACCCCACCAGGATTCAAACCCACAATCTTATAATTGTGACCGGGGTATGCAACCTCTGGGCCACCAGGACAATAAAAGCAGTCTTAGACTCTACTATATTTCACACAAAGCCTGTTAAACGAGCTTATGGCGGTGTGAACCACTATAGGGGACCACCCACGCCGCTTAGGTGATCAGAGCAACGCTTAACCAAATGCGGTTTTGAAACACGAGGATCCATATATATTTCATTAGCCCAATAAAGCACGCGGACTTCTACATATAATCAACGCCTCACCCCACCAGGATTTGAAGCCACGATCTTATAGTGTGACCAGAACACCTCCTGGAGCCAACAGGACAATGCAAAAAGCGATGCGTAGCAGACTCTATATTTCACACAAACCTGTTCAACGAGCTTATGGCGCCGTGAACCACTATAGGTGACCACCCGTGCCGCTTAGGTGATCAGAGCAACGTTTACCCAAATGCGGCTTCAAAACCCGAGGATCCATATATATTTCATTAGCCCAATAACGCACGCAGACTTCTACATATAATCAACGCCTCACCCCACTAGGATTTGAAGCCACGACCTTATAATTGTGACCGGGGAACGCTACCTCTGGGCCACCAGGACAATAAAAGCAGTCCTAGAATCTGCTATATTTCACACAAAGCCTGTTCAACGAGCTAATGGCGTCGTGAACCTCTAATGGGGACCACCCGTGCCACTTAGGTGATCAGAGCAACGTTTTACCAAATGCGGCTTCGAAACAGGAGAATCCATATATATTTCATTAGCCCAATAAAGCATGCGGACTTCTACATATAATCAACACCTCACCCCACCAGGATTTAAACCCAATATCTTATAATTGTGACCGGGGAACGCTACCTCTGGGCCACCAGGACAATAAAAGCAGTCCTAGACTCTACTATATTTCACACAAAGCCTGTTTAACTAGCTTATGGCGCCGTGAACCTCTAATGGGGACCACCCGTGCCGCTTAGGTGATCAGAGCAACGTTTTACCAAATGCGGCTTCGAAACACGAGGATCCATATATATTTCATTAGCCCAATAAAGCAAACGGACTTCTCCATATAATCAACACCTCACCCCACCAGGATTTCAACCCACAATCTTATAATTGTGACCGGTGAACGCTACCTCTGGGCCACTAGGACAATAAAAGCAGTCCTAGACTCTACTATATTTCACACAATGCCTGTTCAACGAGCTTATGGCGCTGTGAACCACTATAGGGGACCACCCGTGCCGCTTAGGTGATCAGAGCAACGTTTAACCAAATGCGGCTTCGAAACCCGAGGATCCATATATATTTAATTAGCCCAATAAAGCACGCAGACTTCTACATATAATCAGCGCCTCACCCCACCAGGATTTGAAGCCACGATCTTATAATTGTGACCGGGGAACGCTACCTCTGGGCCACCAGGACAATAAAAGCAGTCCTAGACTCTGCTATATTTCACACAAAGCCTGTTTAACGAGCTTATGGCGCCGTGAACCTCTAATGGGGACCACCCGTGCCGCTTAGGTGATCAGAGCAACGTTTTACCAAATGCCGCTTCGAAACACAAGGATCCATATATATTTCATTTACCCAATAAAACGCGGACTTCCATATAATCAACACCTCGCACTAGGTTAAACCCACGATCTTATAATTGTGACCGGGGTATGCTACCTCTGGGCCACCAGGACACTAAAAGCAGTCCTAGACTCTGCTATATTTCACACAAATCCTGTTCAACGAGCTTATGGCGCAGTGAACCTCTAATAGGGACCACCCGTGCCGCTTATGTGATCAGAGCAACATTTTACCAAATCCGGCTTGGAAACACGAGGATCCATATATATTTCATTAGCCCAATAAAGCAGTCGGACTTCTATATATAACAAACACCTCACCCCACCAGGATTCAAACCCACAATCTTATAATTGTGACCGGGGTATGCAACCTCTGGGCCACCAGGACAATAAAAGCAGTCTTAGACTCTACTATATTTCACACAAAGCCTGTTAAACGAGCTTATGGCGGTGTGAACCACTATAGGGGACCACCCGTGCCGCTTAGGTGATCAGAGCAACGCTTTACCAAATGCGGTTTTGAAACACGAGGATCCATATATATTTCATTAGCCCAATAAAGCACGCGGACTTCTACATATGATCAACACCTCACCCCACCAGGATTTGAAGAGACGATTGTATAATTGTGACCGGGGAACGCTACCTCTGGGCCAACAGGACAATAAAAGCATTCGTAGACTCTACTATATTTCATACAAAGCCTGTTCAACGACCTTATGGCGCCGTGAACCTCTAATGGGGATCACCCGTGCTGCTTAGGTGATCAGAGCAACGTTTTACCAAACGCGGCTTCAAAACACGAGGATTCATATATATTTCATTCCCCAATAAAGCACGCGGCTTCTACATATAATCAACACCTCACCCCACCAGGATTCGAACCCATGATCTTCTAATTGTGACCGGGGAACGCTACCTCTGGGCCACCAGGACAATAAAAGCTGTCCTAGACTCTGTTATATTTCACACAAAGCCTGTTCAACGGGCTTATGGCACCGTAAACATCTAATGGGGACCACCCGTGCCGCTTAGGTGATCATAACAACGTTTTACCAAATGCGGCTTCGAAACAGGAGGATCCATATATATTTCATTAGCCCAATAAAGCACGCGAACTTCTACATATAATCAACACCTCACCCCACCAGGATTTCAACCAACGATCTTAAAATTGTGACCGGGGAACGCTACCTCTGGGCCACTAGGACAATAAAAACAGTCCTAGTCTCTGCTATATTTCACACAAAGCCTGTTCAACGAGCTTATGGCGCCGTGAACCACTATAGGGGAACACCCGTGCCGCTTAGGTGATCAGAGCAACGTTTACCCAAATGCGGCTTCAAAACCCGAGGATCCATATATATTTCATTTGCCCAATAACGCACGCAGACTTCTACATATAATCAACGCCTCACCCCACCAGGATTTGAAGCCACGATCTTATAATTGTGACCGGGGAACGCTACCTCTGGGCCACCAGGACAATAAAAGCAGTCTAGACTCTGCTTATATTTCACCTCGCCTGTTCAACGAGCTATTAGGCGTCATTGAACCTCTAATGCGGACCACCCGTGCCACTTGGGTGATCAGGCAACGTTTTGCAAATCTTGACTTCGAAACAGGAGAATCCATATATATTTTCATATGCCCAATAAAGCACTCGGACTTCTATATATAATCAACACCTCACCCACCAGGATTTAAACCCACAATCTTATAATTGTGACCGGGGAACGCTACCACTGGGACACCAGGACAATAAAAGCAGTCCTAGACTCTGCTATATTTCACACAAAGCCTGTTCAACGAGCTTATGGCGCCGTGAACCGCTAATAGGGACCACCCGTGCCGCTTAGGTGATCAGAGCAACGTTTTACCAAATGCGGCTTCAAAACACGAGGATCCATATATATTTCATATGCCCAATAAAGCACTCGGACTTCTATATATAATCAACACCTCACCCACCAGGATTTAAACCCACAATCTTATAATTGTGACCGGGGAACGCTACCACTGGGACAATAAAAAAGCAGTCTAGACTCTATATTTCACACAATGCCCTGTTCCAACGAGCTTATGGCGCTGTGAACCACTATAGAGACCACCATGCCACGCCATTGATCAGAGCAACGTTTAACCAAATGCTGCTTCGAAACCCGAGGATCTATATATATTTCATTAGCCCAATAAAGCACGCAGACTTCTACATATAATCAACGCCTCACCCCACCAGGATTTGAAGCCACGATCTTATAATTGTGACCGGGGGACGCTACCTCTGGGCCACCAGGACAATAAAAGCAATCCTAGACTCTACTATATTTCACACAAAGCCTGTTCAACGAGCTTATGATGCTGTGAACCACTATAGGGGACCACCCATGCCGCTTAGGTGATCAGAGCAACGTTTAACTAAATGCGGCTTCGAAACCCGAGGATCCATATATATTTCATTAGCCCAATAAAGCACGCAGACTTCTACATAAAATCAACGCCTCACCCCACCAGGATTTCAACCAACGATCTTATAATTGTGACCGGGGAACGCTACCTCTGGGCCACCAGTACAATAAAAGCAGTCCTAGACTCTGCTATATTTCACACAAAACTAACCTGTTCAAGCGAGCTTATAGGCGTCGTGAACCTCTAATAAGGGGACCACCAGTGCCGCCTGTGATCAGAAACAGCGTGTTTACCTAATCTTGACGCTGAGAAGCGGAGAAATCCATATATATTTCATTAGCCCCAATAAACCGCAGCGGGACTTCTACATATAATCAGCATGCCTCTTACCAGGATTTAAACCCAAGATCTTATAATTGTGACCGGGGAACGCTTCCTCTGGGCCACCAGGAAAAAAAAGCAGTCCTAGACTCTACTATATTTCACACAAACCTGTTCAACGAGCTTATGGCGCCGTGAACCTCTAATGGGGACCACCCGTGCCGCTTAGGTGATCAGAGCAACGTTTTACCAAATACGGCATCAAAACACGAGGGTCCATATATATTTCATTAGCCCAATAAAGCACGCGGACTTCTACATATAATCAACACCTCACCCCACCAGGATTCGAACCCATGATCTTCTAATTGTGACCGGGGAACGCTACCTCTGGGCCACCAGGACAATAAAAGCAGTCCTAGACTCTGCTATATTTCACACAAAGCCTGTTCAACGAGCTTATGGCGCCGTGAACCTCTAATGGGGACCACCCGTGCCACTTAGGTGATCAGAGCAACGTTTTACCAAATGTGGCTTCGAAACAGGAGAATCCATATATATTTCATTAGCCCAATAAAGCACACGGACTTCTACATATAATCAACACCTCAACCCACCAGGATTTAAACACAAGATCTTATAATTGTGACCGGGGAACGCTACCTCTGGGCCACCAGGACAATAAAAGCAGTCCTAGACTCTACTATATTTCACACAAAGCCTGTTTAACGAGCTTATGGCAAGTGACCTCCCTATTCGGGGGGACCACCGTGCCCCGTTCTGGTGATCAAAACAACGTTTTGCAGGTGATGCGGCTTCGAAACACGAGGATCCATATATATTTCATTAGCCAATAAAGCGCGCGGACTTCTACATATAATCAACGCCTCACCCCGCAGGATTTAAGCCAAGATCTTCTCGGAGAATTGTGACGGGGGCATTACCTCTGGGCCGCAGGACAATAAAAAGCAGTCCCTGGACTCTACCATGTTTCCCCACGAAAACCTGTTCCAGCAGGCTTATGGCACCGTGAACCTCTAATAGGGACCACCGCTGCCGCTAGGTGATCCGGAAACAACGTTTTACCGAATGCGGCTTCGAAACACGAGGATCCATATATATTTCATTAGCCCAATAAAGCACGCGGACTTCTACATATAATCAACACCTCACCCCACCAGGATTTAAACCCAAGATCTTATAATTGTGACCGGGGAACGCTACCTCTTGGCCACTAGGACAATAAAAGCAGTCCTAGACTCTACTATATTTCACACAATGCCTGTTCAACGAGCTTATGGCGCTGTGAACCACTATAAGGGACCACCCGTGCCGCTGAGGTGATCAGAGCACGTTTAACCAAATGCGGCTTCGAAACCCGAGGATCCATATATATTTCATTAGCCCAATAAAGCACGCAGACTTCTACATATAATTGACGCCTCACCCCACCAGGATTTGAAGCCACGATCTTATAATTGTGACCGGGGGACGCTACCTCTGGGCAACCAGGACAATAAAAGCAGTCCTAGACTCTACTATATTTCACACAAAGCCTGTTCAACGAGCTTATGACGCTGTGAACCACTATAGGGGACCACCCGTGCCGCTTAGGTGATCAGAGCAACGTTTAACCAAATGCGGCTTCGAAACAGGAGGATCCATATATATTTCATTAGCCCAATAAAGCACGCGGACTTCTACATATAATCAACACCTCACCCCACCAGGATTTAAACCCAAGATCTTATAATTGTGACCGGGGAACGCTACCTCTGGGCCACCAGGAAAAAAAAGCAGTCCCCTATATGTATATTATATATGGACCTAAAAGTGGTACTGCTTCGTATATATTATTTACCTGGCCCTCTTAGCTAATTATGTATAGTAAAGTATTACAGAACATGTATTAATTCTATGTAATATTCCATTTATTGTACACCATATTATGTATATAAATTATCACATTTATACTTTATGTATTCAGCTTGTGAATGCTGGCATCTGTATAGGCCAGCGCGTAGTAATACATAGATAGATGTAGAGGTAGTTAAGACTGAGTCCTAGTGGCGTACCCACAGGCTTCCTGTGTCCTCTGTAATATCATCTCCCGTACGAGAATAGAACCTACTTTTAAAGACAACAAGTGTTTGTATATACCCTCAGTAGTATAGAACATTCTTTGGGTATCTGGCAATACGCTAGATGGCGCAGTGATTATTTCTCAGTGAGATTCAGCGGACCAAGCCTTTCCCCCGGACTCTGTTTATGGCGTCTCTTCCACTTCAGCCGACAGCAAGACTACTACAAGCCTCTAGACTTACAGTGTTGTGAAGTGCTATGCTGTGTACAGTGCTGTGCTGTGAAGTGAAGTGCTGTGCTGTGAAGTGAAGTGTTTTGTGAAGTGCTGTGCTGTGTATTTTAATCATAATTGTCTGTGCAAGTTGCGGTCAGATGACCAAGGGAGCAGCCCCACAGTACGTTCTCTCCCGTCTCTGGTCTGAGGGTGACTGAGGAACCCGCGCTCGACGCTGCCCATCCGCTCCTACGTCTGGCAGCGCGCCAAGTCTCTCCCCTCCCGCCAGACACACACACACACACGCATTCACCTTATATTTCTTGTGACTTACTGTAAACTTCTGTAATTCTGTGCATAGATTACGAGGGGCTGACCCGGTCTTTTGCACAGATAGAGTACGGAAGCAGTCGGCATGTCTCACAGGGATCAAAACGATACCCTGGACGATGGGGTTACGAGTTTTAGTGTGGGAGACCTCTCTCCACCCATGCTCACACCCCACACTCCCCACAGTGATAACGCCGAGTCACCCACAGAATCTCCTCGCTCGTCGCGAGCCAGCTCTCCTGCGATGCATGCGTCCACAGATCTCCTTCAACTGATAAAGTGGATGGAAACTTCGCGACGCCGGGACGATATTGCAAGGAGAGAAGAGGAAGAAATTAGGTACAAAGAGTCTGAAAGACGACGCCACAAAGAGGAACAAACACGCAGAGAACTCGAAGACATACGTAGGCGTGAGGATGACCTTAGAAGACAGGAGGATCAAGCCAGATTTGAAGCTTTGATTTCTCTGTTAGCCTCCCCACAACGTTCTACCGTACAAGATTCGTCTGCTACAACTGATGTTGATGCGACTAGAGGTACTGGTACCTCATTTCCCAGAGTCGGAACAACACCTCAAAAGGCTGCAGTACAGACGCCTCCCTCTCTGATGTCTGACGCTTCTTATCAGATGTTTCGGGAATGGCGTCGACGTTGGCAAGACTACGCAACAATAGTTGACTTGTCCAGTTTATCACAGCCGAAACAAATGATCCAGCTTCGTATGTGCTTGTCCTTAGAGACACAACGTACTCTCGAGCACACACTTCAAGTGCCTCCTACGACAACTCTGACGGTAGAGGCCGTGCTCGACAAGTTGCAGGTACACGTCAAGGGACAGCGCAACGAAGCACTCAGGAGAAGACAACTCCTCCAATGTAAACAGCTTGATGGAGAATCTTTTGACGCGTTTTTTGTAAGGCTCAAAAGGTGTTCAGAGGAAGTTGATGTTTGTCCCGGACATTCTCAAGTCTGTGAAGAGACACAACTCAAGACAATTATCTTAACGGGTGTCCGAGATGAAGAGCTAGTTCAGCGTCTCATTTCCCTCGACCCCACTTCCTCCCTTCAAGATGTTGTTACGAAATGTCGAGCGTACGAGGCCGCCAGGTGTGCGACTTCAGCTTTACGCTCACAGCCTGACCAGGTGAGGGCAGTGTCTTCCTACAGAAAGGGTAAGAAGCAGCAAAGTAACCCCACCCATCACCCTCCAGCTACACCTTCAGCAGCAGCTTTGTGTAACAGCTGTGCGAGACAGCATAATGCCTCCCAGTGCCCAGCTGCTCAAAGCGTGTGCAGAAGTTGCGACCGCCAGGGTCTTTGGGCTTACACAGTCAAGTGCCCTGCTAGCAAAGTTCAGTGCAGACTTTGTGGTCGTGTGGGCCATTATGACAAATGTTGTCGTAAGAAGACACATAAAGGACGCCACCTAGGATCCAAGAAGTCATCCTCAGGTAGTGCTGGCGCGCCCCCTCCTTCTGGCAAGCATCAAGACGCTGTGTCCAGTCGTTCCTGCCGTCGTGTATGTAGTTCCACAGACACGACGC
>NW_024727527.1:0-11775 GCF_018991925.1 Homarus americanus
TCGAGTATATCAAAGTACCCTGATCGAGTATAACAAAGTCCCTGATCAAGTATTACAGAGTTCCCTGAACGAGTAAAACCAATCCCCTGATCGAGTATAACAAAAGTCCTTATCGAGTATAACAAAGTCCCCTGGTCTAGGATAACAAAGACCCTGCTCGAGTACAACAAAGTCCCTGGTCGAGTATACAAAGTCCCCTGATCAGTATAACAGGCCTGATCCAGTATAACAAAGTTCCTGATCGAGTATAACAAAGTCCCTGATCAAGTATAACGAAGGCCCTGATGAAGAATAACAAAGCCCCTTAATTAGAACAACATAGGCGCCTAGTCGAGTATAACAAAGCCCCCGAACAGGTATAACAAAGTCCCTTGATCGAGTATAACAAAAGCCCTTCATCAAGTATATCAAAGTCCCTGATCGAGTATAACAAGACCCTGGTCGAGTATAACAAAAGCCCCTGATAGAGGTATAACAAAGCCCCTGATAGAGGTATAACAAAGGTCCCTCATCGAGAATAAAAGTCCTGGTAGAGTATAACAAAGTCCCCGATCGAGGTATAACAAAAGCCCTGATCAGTATCCAAAGTTCCCTGATCGAGTATAACATAATCCCCTGATCGAGTATAACGAGGCCCTTGATCGAGAATAACACAGCCCTTACAGAGCATAACAAAGGCGTCTAGTCGAGTATAACAATTTCCCGTGGTCCAGTATAACAAAGTCCCTGATCGAGGATAACAAATCCCTTGAAGAGTATTAATAAGTCCCTCATCGGTATAAAAAGTCCCCTGATTGACTATAACAAAGCCCCTGATCAAGTATAACAATGGTCCTGATCGAGTATAACAGATCCTGGTCGAGTATAACAAAGTGCCCTGATCGAGTATAACAAGTCCCTCATCGAGTATAACAAAGTCCCCTGCTCGAGTATAACGAAGCCACCTGATCGAGTATAAAATTCCCTAATTGAGTATAACAAAGTTCCCTCATCGAGTATAACAAAGGTCCTCATCGAGTATAACAAAGTCCCTGATCGTGTATAACAAAGTCCCCTGATCGAGTATAACAAAGACCCCTGGTCGAGTATCAGAAAGTCCCCTGATCGAGTATAACAATGGGCCCTGATCGAGAATAACAAAGCCCCCTTATCGAACATAACAAGGAGCCTATTCGAGAATAACAAAGTCCACTCATCGAGTATAACAAAGTCCCTCATCGAGTATAACAAAGTCCCTATCGAGTATAACAAAGTCCCTGGTCGAATAAGAAAGTCCCTGATCGAGGTATAACAAAGGCCCCTGATCGAGAATAACAAAGCCCTTATCGAGCACAACAGGGCTAGTCGAGAATAACAAAGTCCACTCATCGAGTATAACAAAGTCCCCTGGTCGAGGATAACAAAGACCACTGATCGAATATTTCAAAATCCCTTGATCGGGTATAACCAAAGTCCCCTTTTCAAGTTTAACAAAGGCCCTTAATCCAGTATAACAAAGGCCCTGGTTCAGTATAAGAAAGTCCCCTGGTCGACTATAACAAAGTCCCTGGTCCAGAATAAGAAAGTCTGATCGAGTATAACAAAGTTCCTGATCGAGTATAACAAAGTCCGTTGATCGAGCATAACAAAGTCCCTGATCGGTACAAAAGTCCCCTGATCGCGTATAACAAAGTCCCTAATCGAGTTTAACAAAGTCTCCTGATCGAGTATAACAAAGTCCCCTAATCGAGTATAACAAAGCCGCCTGAACAGGTATAACAAAATCCCTGATCGAGTATAACAAAGTCTCCTCATCGAAATACAACAAAGGTCCCTCATCGAGTATAACAAAGTCCCCTGATCGAGTATAAAAAGTCCCTGATCGAGTATAACAAAGTCCACTGGTCGAGGATAACAATGTCCTGCTCGAGAATAACAAAGTTCCCTGGTCGGGTATATCAAAGTCCCTGATCAGTATAACAAAAGGCCCTCATCGAGTATAACACAGCCCCTTATCTCAGCATAACAAGAGCCTAGTCGCGTATAACAAAGTCCTAATCAGGTATAACAAAGTCCCTGATCGAGTATAACAAAGTCTCCTGGTCGAGGATAACAATGTCCCCTGCTCGAGTATAACAAAGTTCCCTGGTCGGGTATATGAAATTCCTGATCGAGTATAACAAAGGCCCTGATCGAGAATAACAAAGCCCCTTATCGGCAAACAAGGCCCTAGTCATAAATAAGTCCTGATCGTATAACAAAGTCCGTTGATGAGTATAACAAAGTCCCCTCATCGAGTATAACAAAGTCCCCAAATCGAGTATAACAAAGGCCCCTGATCGAGAATAACAAAGCCACCTAGTAGAGTATAACAAAGCCCCCTGATCGAGTTTAACAAAATTCTCTGATCGAGTATAACAAAGCCCCCTCATCGAGTATAACAATGTCCCCTGATCGAGTATAACAACGGCCCCTGATTGAGTATACCAATGTTCCCAAATCGAGCATAACAAAGGCCACTGGTCGAGTATAACAAAGTCCCCTGGTGGAGTATAACAAAGTCCCCTGGTCGAGTATAACAAAGTCCGTTGATCGAGTATTATTAAGTCCCTGATCGAGTATAAACAAATCTCCTGACTTGAGTATAACAAAGTCCCCTGATCGAGTGTAACAAAGACCTCTGATCGAGTATAACAAAGTCCCCTGGTCGAGGATAACAAAGTCCCTTTATCGAGGTAAACAAAGGCATAGTCGAGTATAACAAAGGCCCCTGGTCCAGTATAAAAGAAAGTCCCCTGGTCGACTGCCTGATCGAAGTATAAAAAGGCCCCTCATCGAGTATAACAAAGTCCCTGTCGAGTATAACAAAGTCCCTTGATCGAGTATAACAAAGCCCACTCATCGGAAGAAAGTTCCCTGATCAAGTATAACAAAGTCTCCCCAACGAGAATAACAAAGTCCCTGATCGAGTAACAAAGTCCCCTGATCGAGTATAACAAAGTCCCTGATCGAGTATAACAAAGTCCCTGAACGATTATAACAAAGGCCCTGATCAAGATATAACAAAGCCCTGATCGGGTACCAAAGCCCCCTCATTGAGTATAAGAAAGTCCTGATGAAGTATAACAAAGTCCCTGAACGAGAGAACAAAGTCCTCATCGAGTTTAACAGCGCCCTGATCGAGTTTAACAAAGGCCCCTGATCGAGTATATAGCAAAGTCCCCTGGTCGAAACAAAAACCTCCTGATCGAGTATAACAAAGTCCCTGATTGAGTATAACAAATTTCACTGAACGATTATAACAAAGGCCACTGATCGAGTATAACAAAGCCCCTGATCAAGTATAACAAAGCCCTGATCGAGTATAACAAAGTCCCTGGTCGAGTATAACAGAGTCCCTGATCGAGTATAAAAAGCGGCCCTGATCGAGTATAACAAGTTCTGATCGAGTATAGCAAAGCCCCCATCGAGTATAACAAAGTCCCCTTATCGAGAATAACAAAGTCCCCTGTTCGAGCATAACAGCCCCTGATCAAGTATAACAAAGGCCCCAGATCGAGTATAACAGTCCCCTGTCGAGTATAACAAAGTCCCCTGATCGAGTATAACAAAGCCCACTCATCGAGTATAAGAAAATTCCCTGATCAGTATAACAAAGTCCCTCAACGAGAATAACAAAGTCCCCTGATCGAGTATAACAAAGTCCCTGATCGAGTATAACAAAGTCCCTGTTCGAGTATAACAGTCCCTGAACGATTATAACAAAGGCCCTGATCAAGTATAACAAAGCTCCCTGATCGGGTATAACAAAGCCCCCATTGAGTATAAGAAGGTCCCCTGATGGAGTATAACAAAGTCCCTGAACGAGTAGAACAAAGTCCCCCTCATCGAGTTTAACAAAAGGCCCTCATCGAGAATAACAAAGGCCTTTGATCGAGTTTAACAAAGGCCCTGGTCGAGTATAACAAGTCTCCTGGTCGAGTATAACAAAGTCCCCTGAACAAGTATAACAAAGCCCTGATCAAGATATAACAAAGGGCCCTGATCGAGTATAACAAAGTCGCCTGGTCGAGTATAACAAAGCCCCTGATCGAAGTATGACAAAGTCCCCATTATCGAGAATAACAAAGCCCTGATCGAGTATAACAAAGTCCCCTGATCAAGTATAACAAAGATCCCAGATCGGGTATAACAAAGTACCTGGTCGAGTATAACAAAGTCCCCTGATCGAGAGTGCAGGGCCCCGATCGAGTATAACAAAGTCCCCTCATCGGGTATAACAAAAACCCCTGTTCGAGTAAACAAAGTCCCCTGATCGAGTATAACAAAAGTCCTCACCGAGTATAACAAAGTTTCGATCGAGTATAACAAAGCCCCCATAGAGTATAACAAACCCCTGACCGAGTATAACAAAGTCCCCTGATCGGGTATAACAAAGGCCCCTGATCGAGTATAACAAAGGCCCCTATCGAGTATAACAATGTCCCATGATCGAGTATAACAAAGTCTCATCGAATATAACGAAGTCCCCTGATCGAGTATAACAAATTCCCTGATCGAGTAGAAGAAAGTCCCCTCATCGAGTAAACAAAGGCACCTCAACGAGTATAACAAATTCCCATGATCGAGAATAACGAAGTCCCCTTATCGAGAATAACAAAGTCCCCTGTTCGAGCATAACAAAGCCCCTGATCAAGTATAACAAAGGCCCAGATCAAGTATAACAAAGTCCCCCTGGAGTATAACAAAGTCCCCTGATCGAGTATAACAAAGCCCACTCATCGAGTATAAGAAAGTCCCTGATCAAGTATAACAAAGTCCCTCAACGAGAATAATAAAAGTCCCTGATCGAGTATAACAAAGTCCCCTGGTCGCGAATAACAAAGGCCCTGATCAAGTATAAAAGCCCTGATCGTATATCAAAGCTCATTGAGTATAAGAAAGTCCCCTGATGAAGTATAACAAAGTCCCGTGAACGAGTAGAACAAAGTCCCCTGATCGAGTTTAACAAAGCGCCCTGATCGAGTTTAACTAAGGCCCTGATCGAGTATAGCAAAGTCCCTCGAGAATAAAACTCCTGATCGAGTATGACAAAGTCCCCTGAATAAGTATAACAAATTTCACTGAACGATTATAACAAAGGCCACTGATCGAGTATAAAGTTCCCTGATCAAGTATAACAAAGGCCCTGATCGAGTATAACAAAGTCCCTGGTCGAGAATAACAGTCCCTGATCGAGTATAACAAACCCCCGATCAGAGTATAACAAGTCCGATCAAGTAAAAAGCCCCTGATCGGGTATAACAAAGCCCCTCATTGAGTATAAGAAAGTCCCCTGAACGAGTAGAACAAAGTCCCTCATCGAGTTTAACAAAGGCCCTGATCGAGTTTAACAAAGGCCCCTGATCGAGTATAACAAAGTCCCCTGGATCAACTATAACAAATTTCTGATCGAGTAGTATATCAGCACCTTGATCGAGTTTTAACAAAGGCCCTTAATCGAGTATGGTAAAGTCCCTGGTCGAGAATAAAAAACTTCTGATCGAGTATAACAAAAGTCCCCTGAATGAGTATAAATTTCACGAACGATTATAACAAAGGCCACTGATCGAGAAAGTTCCCTGATTACATAAAGGCCTCCTGATCGAGTATAACAAAGTCCCCTGGTCGAGTATAACAAAACCCCTGATCGTGTATATAACAAAGGCCCCTAAACTAGATAACAAAGTTCTGATCGAGTATAACAAAAACCTCTTGGATCGAGGCAATAAAAACCCCCTTATCGAAATAACAAAGTCCTGTCTGAGCATACAGCCAAAGCCTCCCCGATCAACCAGTAAAAATTTGATCGAGCATATCAAAGGCCCCTGGATCGAGCTTTCTAACAAAGGCCCCTAATCGAGTATAGCAAAGTCCCCTGGTCGAGAATAAAAAACTCTCCTGATCGAGTATAACAAAAGTCCCCTGAGTTTGAGTATAACAAATTTCACTGAACGATTATAATAAAGGCCACTGATCGAGTATAACAAAGTTCCCTGATCGAGTATAACAAGTCTCTGATCGAGGCAACAAAGTCCCTGGATCGAGTATAGCAATAAATTCCCTGATCGAGAATAACAAAGTTCCTGATCGAGTATAACAAAGCCCTACCTATGGTGCAACAAAGTCCCCTTATCGAGAATAACAAAGTCCCCTGTTCGAGCATAACAGCCCTGATCAATCTTTATAACAAATTCTGATCGAGTATATATCAAAGGCCTCTATCGAGTTTAACAAAGCCTCAAATCGAGTATAGCAAAGTCCCCGGTCGAGAATAAAAACTCTCCTGATCGAGTATAACAAAGTCCCCTGATCGAGTATAACAAATTCCTGATCGAGTAGAACAAAGTCCTCATGCAAAAGGCCCTCATCGAGTATAACAGTCCTATGATTGAGAATAACAAAAGTCTCTTCATCGAATATAATAAAGTCCCCTAGATCATAAATAAAGTCCCCTGATCGAGTATAACAAAGCCCCTGATCGAGCAGGGCGGCGAAGTCCCTTATCGAGAATAACAGTTCCCTGATCAAGTTATATAAAGTCCCTGAACGAGCAGGACAAAGTCTTCATCGAGTTTAACAGCGTCCTCTATCGAGAAACACAGCTCTTGATCGAGTTTAACAGCGCCCTGTTCCAGATTAATAAATTCCTCTGATCGAGCATAACAAAGTCCCCTTAAACGAGGCAATAAAGCCCCTTGATTTGAGGTGCCAAAGTCCTTTATCGAGAATAACAAAGTCCCTGATCGAGTCTAACAAAGGTCCCTGATCAAGTATAAACAAAGCCCCTAATCGAGTATAACAAAGTCCCTGGTCGAGTATAATAGAGTCCTCGATCATATAGCAGGCCCTGTTCGAGTATAACAAAGTTCCCTGATCGAGTATAACAAAGGTCTTCATCGAGGTACCGAAAGTCCCAAGGATCGAGTATAATAAAGTCCCTCATCGAATATAACAAAGTAAATTGACTGATTACCAAATCCTGAGTGAGTGTTCGTATGCTTCATCAAAGAGGCATAACAAAGTCCTGTCGAGTATAACAACCCCCTGGTCTAGTAAGTAACAAAAGTCCCCCTGAACGAGTAGCAATAAAGCCCTGAATTTATATAATTTAAAGTCCTCTCTTATTGAGAATAACAAAGTCCCCTGATCGAGTATAACAAAGCCCCTGGATCAAGTATAATAAAGCCCTGATTGAGTATAAATAAAGTCCCTGTCGAGTATACAGAGTCCCCTGAGCGAGTAAGTACGAAGCAGCCCTGATCGAGTATAACAAAGTTCCTGATTGAGTATAACAGCTCTTCATCGAGTATATAATGAAGTCCTCTTATCGAGAATAAATAAAGTCCCTGAGTTCGAGCATAACAAAGCTCTGATCGCAGAGTAATGTTCTCAGATCGAGAGATATAATAAAGTCCCTGGTCGAAGTAGCAATAAAGTTATCTGATCGAGTATAACAGCCCACCATCGAATATAAGAAAGTTCCCCTGACTGGCGCAAGCCTCAACGAGAATAACAAAGTCCTGATCGAGTATAACAAAGTCCCCTGATCGAGTATATAATGTCCCTGATCGAGCAAGGAAAACAAAGCCCTGAACGATTATAACAAAGGCCCTGATCATATAACAAAGCCCCTGATCGGGTATAACAGTTTCCCTCATTGAGTATAAGAAGGTCCCTGATGAAGGGCAACAAAGTCCCCGAACGAGTAGAACAAAGTCCCCCTCATCAGCCAGCAAAGGCCCCTCATCGATAGCACTTTTGATCGAGTTTACACCGGTTCGGAGCATAAAAGTCCCTTGATCGAGTATAACAAAAGTCCCCGAACAGCATAACAGCGGCCTGATCGAGTATAACAAAGTCGCCTGGTCGAGCATAACAAAGCCCCTGGATCGAGAATGACAAAGTCCTCTTATTGAGAATACCACACAAAGTCCCTGATCGAGTATAACAAAGCCCCTGATCAAGTATAACAAAGGTCCCAGATCGAGTATAACAAAGCCCCTGATCGAGTATATAAAAAGTCCCTGATCGAGTATAGCAATGGCCCTGATCGAGTATAACAAAGGCCCCTGATCGAGTATAACAAAGTCCCCTCATCGGGTATAATAAAACTCCTGTTCGAGTAAAACAAAGTCCCTGATCGAGTATAACAAAGTCCCTCACCGTATAACAAAGTTCCTGATCGAGTAGTTTAAATAAAGCCTCTATAGAGTATAACAAAGTCCCCTGATCGAGAGCACAAGTTCCTCATCGGGTATATAACAAAAGGCCCTGATCATATAAAAGTCCCCTGTCGCGTATAAATGTTCCCTGATCGAGTATAACAGCTCCCTCATAGAGTATAAATAAGTCCTGATCGAGTATAACAAAGTCACCTGATCGGGTATAACAAAGGCCCTGATCGAGTATAACAAAGGGCCTCTCTCATCATATAACAATGTCCTATGATCGAGTATACAAAACTCTCATCGAATATATAACGAAGTCTCCGGATCAGAGTAGTAAATAAAATTTCTGATCGAGTAGAAGAAAGTCCCTCATCGAGTATAACAAAGCAATTCCCCAACGAGTATATAACAAAGTCCTATGATCAGTCACCAAAGTCCTCTTTATCGAGTAGGAATAACAAAGTCCCTGTTCGAGCATAACAAAGCCCTGATCAAGTAGAATAAAGGCCCCAGATCGAATATACAAAGTCCCCTGGTCGAGTATAACAAAGTCCTGATCGAGTATAACAACGCCCATCATCGAGTATAAGAAAGTTCCTGATCAAGTATAACAAAGTCCTCAACGAGAATAACAACAAAGTCCCTGATCGAGTATAACAAAGTCCCCCTGATCGAGTATAACAAAGTCCCCTGATCGCATAACAAAGTCTTCCTGAACGATTATAAATAAAGGCCCTGACTATGATAATAAAGCCCCTGATCGGGTATAACAGTCTCTATAAGAAAGTTCTGACAGTTATAACAAAGTCCCCTGAACGAGTAGAACAAAGTCCCTCATCGAGTTTAACAAAGTCCTCATCGAGCTTAACAAAGACCCCTGGATCGAGTTTAACAAAGGCCCTGATCGAGTATATAACAAAGTCCCCTGGATTGAGTATAAATAAATTTCACTGAACGATTATATTAACGGCCACTGATCGAGCATAACAAAGTTCCCTGATCAAGTATAACAAAGGCCCTGATCGAGTATAACAGTCCCTCGCAGAGTATATAACAAGTCCCTGATCGAGTATAACAAAGTCTCTGAAACGAGTATAAACAGTTCCTGATCGAGTATAAGAAAGCCCCTGGTCGAGTATAACAAAAGTCCCTGATCGAGTATAACAATGCCCTCGATCAAGTATAACAGTCTCTATGATCGAGTATAACAAAGTCCCTGAAGTCGAGTATAACAAAGTCCCCGATCGAGTATAACAAAGGCCTTGATCGAGTATAACAAAGGCCCCTGATCGAGTATAACAAAGTCCCTCATCGAGTATAACAAAAACCCCTGATCGAGTAGCTAAAGTCCCCGATCGAGTATAACAAAGTTTCCCTGATCGAGGAAAACAGCGCCCCCACTGAGTAGGTAAAAAGTCCCCTGACCGAGAGCAACAAAGTCCCTGGATTGAGTATAACAAAAACCCCTCATCGAGTATAACAAAGCCCTATCGATATGTTCTTAATCGAGTGGAGTAACAAAGACCCTGATCGAGCATATAACAGTCTCCTGATCATAGTACGAAGTCCCTAATCGAGTATAAAGGCACCTTGGATCGAGCTTAACAAAGGCCCCTGATCGAGTTTAAGAAAGTCCCCGATCGATTTAATAATGTCCCTGGTCGAGCATAAAAACTCCCTGATCGAGTATAAATGAAACCCTGAACGATTATAACAGCGCCCCTGATCGAGTATAAACAAAATTCCCGATCGGAGTATAACAAAGCCCCTAATCGAGTATAACAAATTCCCCGATCGAGTCTACCAAATTCTCTGATCGAGGAGAAAAGGCCCTGATCGAGTTTAACAATGGCCCTTTGATCGAGTATATAACAAAGTCCTATGGTCGAGTATAACAGCGCCTCATCGATTTAATAAAGGCCTCACTATAAGCAATAAAGTCCCCTGGACGAGTATAACAAACTCCTGGTCGAGTATAACAAAGTCCCCTGATCGAGCATAACAAAGTCCTGATCGAGTATAACAAAGTCATCTAAACGATTATAATAGCGTCTCTGATCATGTAACAAAGTTCTGATCGGGAGTATAACAAAGTCTCTCATCGAGTATAAATAAATTTCTGATCAAGTATAAGGAAAGTTCTTGAACGAGTATACTGAAAGTCCCCTGATCGAGTTTAGCAAAGTCCCCCTTGATCGGGTATATCAAAGGCCCTCGATCGAGTATAACAAAGGCCCTCTATCGAGTATATAACAAAGTCCCCTGTCGAGTATAACAAAGTTCCTTGATCGAGTATAACAAAGCTCACTCATCGGAGTATAAGAAAGTTCCCTGATCATATAACAGTCCTCAACGAGAATAATAAAAAGTTCCCCTGATCGAGTATAAATAAAGTCCCTGGATCGAAGTGCACAAAGTCCCCTGATCAAGTATAACAAAGTCCCCAACGATTATAACAAAGGCCCTTGACTGGCATATAATAAAGCCCTGATCGGGTATAACAAAAGCCCTCATTGAGTGAAGTAAGAAAGTCCCTGATAGCTATAACAAAGTCCGGAACGAGCAGAACAAAGCCCTCATCGAGCTTATCAAAGGCCCCTGATCGAGCTTCTAACAAAGGTGCCCTGATCGAGAGCAGAAGTCCCCTGGTCGAGAACAAAAAACTCTCCTGACATCAGTGGCAACAAAGTCCCCGATTGAGTATACAAATTTCACTGAACGATTATAAATAAAGCGCCACTGATCGAGCATAACAAAGTTCCCTGATCAAGGGCACAGGCCCCTGATCGAGTATAGCAACAAAGTCCCCGCAGGAGGCGAAACAAAGTCCCTGATCGAGTATAACAGCGCCTCAGAACGAGGATAACAAAGTTCCATGATCGAGTATAACAAAGCCCCTGGTCGAGTATAACAAAGTCCCCTTGACTGAGTATATAACAATGCCCCCATCATGAGTAACAAAAGGCCCTAGATCGAGTATAACAAAGTCCGCCGGTCGAGTATAACAAGTCCCTGATCGGAGGCAACAGCCATCCTGATCGAGTATAACAGCGCCCTGATCGAGTATAACAAAGTCCCTCATCGAGTAGAGGCACAAAAATCCTGATCGAGAAGCAAAGTCCCCTGATCGAGAACAGTTTCCTGATCGAGGAAACAAAGCCCCCCTGATCATATAAAAAAAAGTCCCTGACCGAGTATAACAAAGTCCCCTGATTGAGTAAGGCAATAAAACCCCTCATCGAGTATAATAAAGTCCCTGATCGAGTGTAAACAAAGTTCTTAATCGAGTATAACAAAGACCCTGTTCGAGTGAGCACAAAGTCTCCTGATCGAGAGAAGAAAGTCCCCTAATCGAGTATAACAAAGGCACCTGATCGAGCTTAACAGCGTCCTTAATCGAGTTTAAGAAAAGTCCCCTGATCGAGTTTAACAATGTCCTCGGTCGAGTATAAAAACTCCCGATCGAGTATAACAAAGTCTCTAATGAATATAAAGGCCCCAATCGAGTATAACAAAATTCTGATCGAGTATAACAAAGCTCTCCTAATCGAGTATAACAAATCTCGATCGAGTCTAACAAATTCCT
>NW_024727528.1:0-3724 GCF_018991925.1 Homarus americanus
GAAGGCCGCTCCGGATGTTTGATGTTTGGATCACCAGTCTCGGTGGCTATGACTTCAGAGTTATTTTTTGAGGCTCATTCAGGTAGGCTATCGCCTAGGTCGGTAATTTTGAATATGGCTGGTGGAAGCTCCTTGAAGATTTTCGAAAATTTTCCAAAAAAATTTTCAGAGGGTCTGACCTTGGGTGTAGAAGGCCGCTCCGGATGTATGATGTTTTGGATCCACCAAGCCATCTGTGAAGTATCATGCTGCATCTGCCGGTGTCTCGGTGGCTATGGCTTCCAGAGTTATTTTTTTGAGGTCCTCCTTCTGGAGGTAGGCTTTACTATCGCCTAGGTCGGTAATTTTGAATGTGGCTGGTGGAGAGCTCCATGGTGGAGGAACTACGTAACCATTTTTTGAAAAATTGTGAACAATTTTAGAAAATTTTTGGAAAATTTTCTGAAAATTTTGGGAAATGTTTTGAAATATTTTGACAAATTTTGGAAAATTTTGGAAAATTTTTGGAAAATTTTTGAAAAATTTCTGAAAATTTTCTGAAAATTTTGTGAAATATTTTGAAATTTTTGAAAAATTTGGGAAAATTTTTGGAAAATTTCTGAAAATTTTTCGGAAAATTTTTGAAAAATTTTGAAAATTTTTGGAAAATGTTTGAAATTTTTTGGAAAAATGTTGAAAATTTCCTGATAATTTTGGGACATTTTTGGAAAATTTTTGGAAAATTTTCAAAAATTTTCAAAAATTTTCCAAAAATTTTTCAGAGGGGCTGACCTCGAGTGTAGAAGGCCGCTCCGGATGTTTGATGTTTTGGATCCACCGAGCCGTCTGTGAAGTATGATGCTGCATCAGCCGGAGTCTCGGTGGCTATGACTTCCAGTTATTTTTTTGAGGTCCTCCTTCTGGAGGTAGGCTTTACTATCGCCTAGGTCGGTAATTTTGAATGTGGCTGATGGAGAGCTCCATGGTGGAGGAACTACGTAACCATTTTTTGAAAAATTGTGAACAATTTTAGAAAATTTTTGGAAAATTTTCTGAAAATTTTGGGAAATGTTTTGAAATATTTTGAAAATGTTTGCAAAATTTTGGAAAATTTTTGGAAAATTTTGGAAAATTTTTGGAAAATTTTCTGAAAATTTTGTGAAATATTTTGAAATTTTTGAAAAATTTGGGAAAATTTTTGGAATATTTCTGAAAATTTTTCAGAAAATTTTTCAGAAAATTTTTGAAAAATTGTGAAAATTTTTGAAAATTTTTGAAATTTTTTGAAGATTTTCGAAAATTTTCCAAAAAATTTTCAGAGGGTCTGACCTGGGTGGTGAAGGCCGCCCGATGGGCGATGTTTTTTGGATCCACCAAGCCATCTGTGAAGTATCATGCTGCACTCCAAGCCGGTGTCTCGGTGGCTATGGCTTCCAGAGTTATTTTTTTTGAGGTCCTTCTGGAGGTAGTATGATTTACTCAGGTCGGCACTCTTGAATGGGCTGGTGGAGAGCTCCATGGTGGAGGAACTACGTAACCATTTTTTGAAAAATTGTAAACAATTTTAGAAAATTTTTGGAAAATTTTCTGAAAATTTTGGGAAATGTTTTGAAATATTTTGAAAAATTTTCTGAAAATTGTGAAATATTTTGAAATTTTTGAAAAATTGTTGAAAATTTTTGGAAAATTTCTGAAAATTTTTCGGAAAATTTTGGAAAATATTTGAAAAATTTTGGAAAATTTTGAAAAATTTTGGAAAATTTTTGAAATTTTTTTGAAAAATTTTGAAAATTTTGGGAAAAATTTTGAAAATTTTCTGAAAATTTTTGAAAATTTTCTGATAATTTTGGGACATTTTTTGAAAATTTTTGGAAAATTTTCAAAAATTTTCAAAAATTTTCCAAAAATTTTTCAGAGGGGCTGACCTTGAGTGTAGAAGGCCGCTCCTGATGTTTGATGTTTTGGATCCACCGAGCCGTCTGTGAAGTATGATGGTGCATCAGCCGGAGTCTCGGTGGCTATGACTTCCAGTTATTTTTTTGAGGTCCTCCTTCTGGAGGTAGGCTTTACTATCGCCTAGGTCGGTAATTTTGAATGTGGCTGGTGGAGAGCTCCATGGTGGAGGAACTACGTAACCATTTTTTGAAAAATTGTGAACAATTTTAGAAAATTTTTGGAAAATTTTCTGAAAATTTTGGGAAATGTTTTGAAATATTTTGACAAATTTTGGAAAGTTTTGGAAAATTTTTGGAAAATTTTTGAAAATTTCTGAACATTTTCTGAAAATTTTGTGAAATATTTTGAAATTTTTGAAAAATTTGGGAAAATTTTTGGAAAATTTCTGAAAATTTTTCGGAAAATTTTTGAAAATTTTTGAAAATTTTTGAAAAATTTTGAAAATTTTTGAAAAATTTTGAAAATTTTTCAGAGGATTGACCTCGAGTGTAGAAGGCCGCTCCGGATGTTTTGATGTTTTGGATCCACCGAGTCTCGGTGGCTATGACTTCTGAGTTATTTTTTGAGGTCCTCCTTCTGGAGGTAGGCTACTATCGCCTAGGTCGGTAATTTTGAATGTGGCTGGTGGAGGCTCCATGGTGGAGGAACTACGTAACCATTTTTGAAAAATTGTGAACAATTTTAGAAATTTTTGGAAAATTTTCCTGAAAATTTTGAAATGTTTTGAAATATTTTGAAAATTTTCGGAAAATTTTTAATTGAAAATTTTGAAAATTTTCGAAAATTTAAGGAAATTTTTGGAAAATTTGAAAATTTTTGAAAATTTTGAAAATTTTTGAAATTTTGAAATTTTTGAAAATTTTGGAAAATACGAAAATTTTCCGAAAAGTTTGAAATTTTGAAGATTTTCGAAAATTTTCCAAAAAATTTTCAGAGGTCTGACAGGTGTGAAAGGCCGCTCCGGATGTATGATGTTTTGGATCCACCAAGCCATCTGTGAAGTATCATGCTGCATCTGCCGGTGTCTCAGTGGCTATATTTCCAGAGTTATTTTTTGAGGTCCTTCTGGAGGTAGGCTTTACTATCGCCTAGGTCGGTAATTTTGGTCTGGTGGAGAGCTCCATGGTGGAGGAACTACGTAACCATTTTTGAAAAATTGTGAACAATTTTAGAAAATTTTGAAAATTTTCTGAAAATTTTTAGGAAATGTTTTGAAATATTTTGAAAAATTTTGGAAAATTTTGGAAAATTTTGGAAAAATTTTGAAAAATTTTTGAAAATTTTCTGAAAATTTTGTGAAATATTTTGAAATTTTTGAAAAAATTTGGAAAATTTTTGAAAATTTCTGGAAAATTTTCAAGAAAATTTTGAAAAATTTTGAAAATTTTTGGAAAATTGGAAAATTTTGAAATTTTTGGAAAAATGTTGAAAATTTTTCTGATAATTTTGGGACATTTTTGGAAAATTTTTGGAAAATTTTCAAAAATTTTTCAAAACTAAAAATTTTCAGAGGGCTGACCTCGAGTGTAGAAGGCCGCTCCGGATGTTTGATGTTTTGGATCCACCGAGCCGTCTGTGAAGTATGATGCTGCATCAGCCGGAGTCTCGGTGGCTATATTTCCAGTTATTTTTGAGGTCCTCCTTCTGGAGGTAGGCTTTACTATCGCCTAGGTCGGTAATTTTGAATGTGGCTGGTGGAAACTCCATGGTGGAGGAACTACGTATTTTGAAAAATTGTGAACAATTTTAGAAAATTTTTGGAAAATTTTCTGAAAATTTTGGGAAATGT
>NW_024727529.1:0-6064 GCF_018991925.1 Homarus americanus
AGATTTTCAATTTTCGAAAGTAGATTATCGACTTTGGGAAAGTAGATTTCGTATTTGGAAATATACCAATTTTGGGAAGTAGATTATCATAGAAAACGGAAATTTGTATCATAAAAATGGAAATCTACTTTCCGGAAAGTGTTAGATAACCAACTTTCCCGAAATAGATTATCATAGAAAACGAAATTTGTATCATAAAATGGGAAATATCGACTTTCCGGGAAAGTTGGTTATCTACTTCCCCGAAAAGTAGATAGATTACCCGGAAAGTAGATTATCGACTTGGGAAAGTAGATTACTGGGAAATATTACCTAATTTTGGGAAGGATTATCTTAGAAAACGGAAATTTGTATCATAAAAAATGGGAAATATCTACTTTCCGGAAAGTTGGTTAGATAAACCAATTTGCCGAAAATAGATTATCATATAAAACGGAAATTTGTATCATAAAAATGGGAAATATCTACTTTCCGCGAAAGTTTCTAGATAACCAACTTTCCCGAAAATAGATTATCATAGAAAACGGAAATTTGTATCACAAAAAATGGGAAATATCGACTTTCCGAAAGTTGGTTAGATAAACCAAATTTGCCGAAAATAGATTATCATATAAACGGGAAATTTGTATCATAAAAATGGGAAATATCTACTTTCCGCGAAAGTTTTAGATAGCCAACTTTCCCGAAAATAGATTATCATAGAAAACGGAAATTTGTATCATAAAAATGGAAATATCTACTTTCCGAGTTGTTATTCACTTCGAAAAGTAGATAGATTTTCATTTTCGGAAAGTAGATTATCGACTTTGGGAAAGTAGATTTTCGTATTTTCGGGAAATATTACCTAATTTTGGGAAGTAGATTATCATAGAAAACGGGAAATTTGTATCATAAAAATGGGAAATATCTACTTTCCGGGAAAGTTGTTAGATAACCAAATTTGCCGAAAATAGATTATCATAGAAAACGGAAATTTGTATCATAAAAAGGAAATATCTACTTTCCGAAAGTTATTATTTACTCCCCAAAAGTAGATAGATTTTCAATTTTCGAAAGTAGATTATCGACTTTTGGGAAAGTAGATTTCGTATTTTCGTGGAAATATTACCTAATTTTGGAAGTAGATTATCATAGAAAACGGGAAATTTGTATCATAAAAATGGGAAATATCTACTTTCCGGGAAAGTTGGTTAGATAACCAACTTTCCCGAAAATAGATTATCATAGAAAACGGGAAATTTGTATCATAAAAATGGGAAATATCGACTTTCCGGGAAAGTTATTATCTACTCGAAAAGTAGATAGATTTTCTAATTTCGGGAAAGTAGATTATCGACTTTGGGAAAGTAGATTGCATTTTCGGAAATATTACCTATTTGGGAAGTAGATTATCTTAGAAAACGGGAAATTTGTATCATAAAAATGGGAAATATCTACTTTCCGGGAAAGTTGGTTAGATAAACCAAATTTGCCGAAAATAGATTATCATATAAAACGGAAATTTGTATCATAAAAATGGGAAATATCTACTTTCCGCGAAAGTTTCTAGATAACCAACTTTCCCGAAAATAGATTATCATAGAAAACGGAAATTTGTATCATAAAATGGGAAATATCGACTTTCCGGAAAGTTGTTAGATAAACCAAATTTGCCGAAAATAGATTATCATATAAACGGAAATTTGTATCATAAAAATGGGAAATATCTACTTTCCGCGAAAGTTTTAGATAGCCAACTTTCCCGAAAATAGATTATCATAGAAAACGGAAATTTGTATCATAAAAATGGGAAATATCTACTTTCCGGGAAAGATCTACTCGAAAAGTAGATAGATTTTCTATTTCGGGAAAGTAGATAATCGACTTTGGGAAAGTAGATTTTTCGTATTATCGGGGAAATATTACCTAATTTTGGGAAGTAGATTATCATAGAAAACGGGAAATTTGTATCATAAAAAATGGGAAATATCTACTTTCCGGAAAGTTGGTTGATAACCAAATTTGCCGAAAATAGATTATCATAGAAAACGGGAAAGTTGTATCATAAAAATGGGAAATATCTACTTCGGGAAAGTTAGTTAGATAAACCAAATTTGCCGAAAATAGATTATCATAGAAAACGGAAATTTGTATCATAAAAAATGGGAAATATCTACTTTCCGGGAAAGTTGGTTAGATAACCAAATTTGCCGAAAATAGATTATCATATAAAACGGGAAATTTGTATCATAAAAATGGGAAATATCGATCTTCCGGAAAGTTTTGGTTGATAACCAAATTTGCCGAAATAGATTATCATAGAAACGGGAAATTTGTATCATAAAAAATGGGAAATATCTACTTTCCGGGGAAAGTTTAGATAACCAACTTTCCCGAAAATAGATTATCATAGAAACGGAAATTTGTATCATAAAAAATGGGAAATATCTACTTTCCGGAAAGTTGTTAGATAACCAAATTTGCCGAAAAATAGATTATCATAGAAAACGGAAATTTGTATCATAAAAAATGGGAAATATCTACTTTCCGGGAAGTTGAAGATTACCAAATTCGCCGAAAATAGATTATCATAGAAAACGGGAAATTTGTATCATAAAAATGGGAAATATCTACTTTCCGGAAAGTTAGTTAGAGTACCAAATTTGCCGAAAATAGATTATCATAGAAAACGGAAATTTGTATCATAAAAATGGAAATATCTACTTCCGCGAAAGTTTTAGATAACCAACTTTCCCGAAAATAGATTATCATAGAAAACGGGAAATTTGTATCATAAAAATGGAATATCGACTTTCCGGAAAGTTGGTTAGATAACCAAATTTGCCGAATATAGATTATCATAGAAAACGGAAATTTGTATAAAAAAAATGGGAAATATCTACCTTTCCGCGAAAGTTTTAGATAACCAACTTTCCCGAAAATAGATTATCATAGAAAACGGAAATTTGTATCATAAAAAATGGGAAATATCTACTTTCCATGAAAGTTTTAGATAACCAACTTTCCCGAAAATAGATTATCATAGAAAACGGGAAATTTGTATCATAAAAAATGGGAAATATCTACTTTCCGCGAAAGTTTTAGATAACCAACTTTCCCGAAAATAGATTATCATAGAAAACGGGAAATTTGTATCATAAAAATGGAATATCGACTTTCCGAAAGTTGGTTAGATAACCAACTTCCGGAAAATAGATTATCATAGAAAACGGGAAATTTGTATCATAAAAATGAAATATCTACTTTCCGGGAAAGTTAGTTAGATTACCAAATTTGCCGAAAATAGATTATCATAGAAAACGGGAAATTTGTATCATAAAAAATGGGAAATATCTACTTTCCGAAAGTTGGTTATTATCTACTTCCCTCGAAAAGAGATTTTCTAATTTCGAAAGTAGATTTTCGTATTTTCGGGGAAATATTACCCAATTTTGGGAAGTAGATTATCATAGAAAACGGAAATTTGCATCATAAAAATGGGAATATCTACTTTCCGAAAGTTGAGTTGATAACCAAATTTGCCGAAAATAGATTATCATAGAAAACGGAAATTTGTATCATAAAAAAAGGGAAATATCTACTTTCCGGGAAAGTTATTAGATAACCAAATTTGCCGAAAATAGATTATCATAGAAAACGGAAATTTGTATCATAAAAATGGGAAATATCTACTTTCCGAAAGTTATTATCTACTCTCGAAAAGTAGATAGATTTCTAATTCGTGAAAGTAGATTATCGACTTTTGGGAAAGTAGATTTCGTATTTTCGGGAAATATTACCTAATTTTGGAAGTAGAATATCATCGAAAAACGGGAAATTTGTATCATAAAATGGGAAATATCTACTTTCCGGGAAAGTTGGTTAGATAACCAATTTTCCCGGAAAATAGATTATCATAGAAAAACGGAAATTTGTATCATAAAAATGGAAATATCGATCTTCCGAAAGTTGTTATCTACTCCCCGGAAAAGTAGATAGATTTTCTTAATTTTCGGAAAGTAGATTATCGACTTTTTGGGAAAGTAAAATTTTCTTATTTTCGGGGAAATATTACCTAATTTTGAGAAGTAGATTATCATAGAAAACGGAAATTTGTATCATAAAAATGGGAAATATCTACTTTCCGGGAAAGTTGGTTAGATAACCAACTTACCGAAAATAGATTATCATAGAAAACGAGAAATTTGTATCATAAAAATGGGAAATATCGACTTTCCGAAAGAATTATCTACTCGAAAAGTAGATAGATTTTCTAATTCGGGAAAGTAGATTATCGACTTTTGGGAAAGTAAATTTTCTTATTTTCAGAAATATTACCTAATTTTGAGAAGTAGATTATCATAGAAAACGGGAAATTTGTATCATAAAAATGGGAAATATCTACTTTCCGGGAAAGTTGGTTAGATAACCAACTTACCGGAAAATAGATTATCATAGAAAACGAGAAATTTGTATCATAAAAATGGGAAATATCTACTTTCCGGGAAAGTTATTAGATAACCAAATTTCCGAAAATAGATTATCATAGAAAACGGAAATTTGTATCATAAGAAATGGAAATATCTACTTTAAAAGTTTTCTAGATAACCAACTTTCCCGAAAATAGATTATCATAGAAAACGGGAAATTTTATCATAAAATGGGAAATATCGACTTTCCAGGAAAGATCCATTCTCGAAAAGTAGATAGATTTTCTAATTTTCGGGAAAGTAGATTATCGACTTTTGGGAAAGTAGATTTTCGTATTTTCGGGGAAATATTACTAATTTTGGGAAGTAGATTATCATAGAAAACGGGAAATTTGTATCATAAAAAATGAAATATCTACTTCCGAAAGTTATTAGATAACTCAAATTTGCCGAAAATAGATTATCATAGAAAACGGAAATTTGTATCATAAAAATGGGAAATATCTACTTTCCGAAAGTTGATTATCTACTTCCCGAAAAGTAGATAGATTTTCTAATTTTCGGTAGATATCGACTTTTTGGGAAAGTAGATTTCATTTTCAGAAATATTACCTAATTTTAAAGTAGATCATAGAAAACGGGAAATTTGTATCATAAAAATGGAAAATTCACTTTCCGAAAGATGATCCTACTCGAAAAGTAGATAGATTTTCTAATTTCGGGAAAGTAGATTATCGACTTTTGGGAAAGTAGATTTTCGTATTTTCGGGGAAATATTACCTAATTTTGGGAAGTAGATTATCTTAGAAAACGGGAAATTTGTATCATAAAAATGAAATATCTACTTTCCGGGAAAGTTATTAGATAACCAAATTTTCCGAAAATAGATTATCATATAAACGGAAATTTGTATCATAAAAATGGGAAATATCTACTTTCCACGAAAGTTTTAGAAACCAACTTTCCCGAAAATAGATTATCATAGAAACGGAAATTTGTATCATAAAAAATGGGAAATATCGACTTTCCGGGAAAGTTGAGTTAGATAACCAAATTTGCCGAAAATAGATTATCATATGAAAACGGGAAATTTGTATCATAAAAATGGGAAATATCTACTTTCCGCGAAAGTTTTAGATAGCCAACTTTCCCGAAATAGATTATCATAGAAAACGGGAAATTTAATCATAAAAATGGAAATATCTACTTTCCGAAAAGTATTATTCATTCCGAAAAGTAGATAGATTTTCTAATTTCGAAAGTAGATAATCGACTTTTGGGAAAGTAGATTTTCGCATTATCGGGGAAATATTACCCAATTTTGGGAAGTAGATTATCATAGGAAACGGAAATTTGTATCATAAAAAATGGGAAATATCTACTTTCCGGGAAAGTTGGTTGATAACCAAATTCTGCCTGAAAATAGATTATCATAGAAAACGGAAAGTTGTATCATAAAAATGGGAAATATCTACTTTCCGGAAAGTTAGTTAGATAATCAAATTTGCCGAAAATAGATTATCATAGAAAACGGAAATTTGTATCATAAAAATGGGAAATATCTACTTTCCGGAAAGTTGGTTAGATAAACCAAATTCTGCCGGAAATAGATTATCATATAAAACAGCAATACGTAACTGAACGAAGCACACTGA
>NW_024727530.1:0-16500 GCF_018991925.1 Homarus americanus
GGACATTGCTATACTCGATGAGGGACTTTGTTATACTCGATCAGGGGAATTTGTTATACTCGGTAAGGGGCCTTTGTTTTACTCGATAAGGGGCCTTTGCTATACTCGATAAGGGGACTTTGTTATACTCGATGAGGGGAATTTGTTATACTCGACCAGGGGACTTTGTTATACTCGATGAGGGGTCTTTGTTATATTCTATCAGGGGACTTTGTTATACTCGTTCAGGGGAATTTGTTATCTTCGATCAGGGATCTTTGTTATACTCGTTCCGGGGGCTTTGTTATACTCGATCAGGGGAATTTGCTCTACCCGATCAGGGGACTTTGTTATACTCGATCAGCGGACTTTGTTATACTCTATCAGGGGACTTTGTTATACTCGATCAGGGATCTTTGTTATACTCTTTCAGGGGGCTTTGTTATTCTCGATTAGGGGAATCTGTTATACTCGATCAGGGGACTTTGTTATACTCGATGAGGGGACTTTGTTATACTCGATCAGGGGACTTTGTTATACTCGATCAGGGCCCTTTGTTATACTCGATGAGGGGGCTTTGTTATGCTCGATTAGGGGGCTTTGTTATACTTGATCAGGGGACTTTGTTATACTAGATCAGTGGACTTTGTTATACTCGATCAGGGGACTTTAATATACTTGATGAGGGGGCTTTGTTATACCCAATTAGGCGACTTTGTTATACTCGATCAGGGGACTTTATTATACTCGATAAGGGATCTTTGTTATACTCTATCAGGGGATTTTGTTATACTCGATCAGAAATCTTTCTTATACTCGTTCAGGGGACTTTGTTATACTCGTTCCAGGTTGCTGTTTATACTCTGATCAGGGGACTTTGTTTATACTCGTTCGGGGGCTTTATTTATATACTCGATGAGGGACTTTGTTATATACTCGATGGGGGACTTTAATATACTCGATGAGGGGCTTTGTTATACTCGATGAGGGACTTTGTTATACTTGATGAGGGGACTTTGTTATTCTCGATTAGGGATCTTTGTTATACTTGATCAGGGGACTTTGTTATACTCGATCAGGGGACTTTGCCTATACTCGATCAGGGGGCTTTGTTATACTCGATAAGGGGCCTTTGTTACACTCAATGAGGGGACTTTGTTATTCTCGATGAGGGGAATTTGTTATACTTGATCAGGGGACTTTGTTATACTCGATTAGGGGACTTTGCTATACTCGATCAGGGGGCTTTGTTATACTCGATAAGAGGCTTTTGTTATACTCGATGAGGGGACTTTGTTATTCCCGATTAGGGGAATTTGTTATACTTGATCAGGGGACTTTGTTATACTCGATCTGGGGACTTTGCTATACTCGATCAGGGGGCTTTGTTATACTCGATAAGGGGCCTTTGTTATACTCGATGAGGGGACTTTGTTATTCTCGATTAGGGGAATTTGTTATACTTGATGAGGGGACTTTGTTATACTCGATCACGGGACTTTGCTATACTCGGTCAGGTGACTTTGTTATACTCTATGAGGGGGCTTTGTTATACTCTATCAGGGGACTTTGTTATACTAGATCAGTGGACTTTGTTATACTCGATCAGGGGACTTTGTTATACTCGTTGAGGGGACTTTGTTATCCTCGATCAGGGATCTTTAGTATACTCGTTCAGGGGGCTTTGTTATACTCGATCAGGGGACTTTGTTATACTCGATCAGGGATCTTTGTTATACTCGTTCAGGGGGCTTTGTTATACTCGGTCAGGTGACTTTGTTATACTCGATGAGGGGGCTTTGTTATACTCTATCAGGGGACTTTGTTATACTCGATAAGGGGACTTTAATATACTCGATCAGGGACTTTGTTATACTCGTTCAGGGACTTTGTTATACTCGATCAGGGGATTTTGTTATACTCGATGAGGGGCCTTTGTTGTACTCGATTAGGGGCCTTTGTTGTACTCAATCACGGGACTTTGTTATACTCGATCAGGGGCCTTTGTTATACTCGTTGAGGGGGCTTTGTTATACTCGGTCAGGTGAGTTTGTTATACTCGATGAGGGGGCTTTGTTATACTCTATCAGGGGACTTTGTTATACTCGATTAGGGATCTTTGTTATACTCGTTCAGGGGGCTTTGTTATACTCGGTCATGTGACTTTGTTATACTCGATGAGGGGGCTTTGTTATACTCTATCAGGGGACTTTGTTATACTCGATAAGGGGACTATAATATACTCGATCAGGGCACTTTGTTATACTCGTTCAGGGGACTTTGTTATACTCGTTCAGGGTATTTGTTATACTCGTTCAGGGCTCTTTGTTATACTCGTTCAGGGGGCTTTGTTATACTCGGTCAGGTGACTTTGTTATACACGATGAGGGGGCTTTGTTATACTCTATCAGGGGACTTTGTTATACTCGATCAGGGGACTTCCTTACACTCGATCAGGGGAATTTGTTATTTTCGATCAAGGGGCTTTGTTATACTCGGTTAGGGGACTTTGTTATACTCGATCAGGGGACTTTGTTATACCCGATCAGTGGACTTTGTTTTACTCGATCAAGGGGCTTTGTTATACTCGATTAAAGGACTTTGTTATACTCGATCAGGGGACTTTGTTATACCCGATCAGTGGACTTTGTTTTACTCGATCAGGGGACTTTGTTATACTCAGTCAGGGGACTTTGTTATACTCGATCAGGGGACTTTGTTATACTCGATCAAGGGACTTTGTTATACTTGATCAGGGGCTTTTGTTATACTCGATGAGGCGGCTTTGTTATACTAGATGAGCGGACTTTGTTATACTTGATCAGGGGTGTTTGTTATACTCGATCAGTGGACTTTGTTATACTTGATAAGGGACTTTTGTTATACTCGATAAGGGACTTTTGTTATACTAGATCAGGGGAATTTGTTATACTCTATCAGGGGCCTTTGTTATACTCGATCACGGGACATTGCTATACTCGGTCAGGTGACTTTGTTATACTCTATGAAGGGGCTTTGTTATACTCGATCTGGGGACTTTGTTATACTCGATCAGGTGACTTTGTTATACTCGATCAGGGGACTTTGTTATACTCGATTAGGGGGCTTTGTTATACTTGATCAGGGGGCTTTGTTGTACTCGATGAGGGGCCTTTGTTATCCTCGATAAGGGACTTTTGTTATACTCGATAAGGGACTTTTGTTATACTCGATCAGGGGAATTTGTTATACTCGATCAGGGGACATTGTTATACTCGATTAGGGGACTTTGTTATACTCGATTAGGGAACTTTGTTATACTCGATCAGGGGACTTTGTTATACTCGATCAGTGGACTTTGTTATACTCGATCAGGGGAATTTGTTGTACTTGATCAGGGTACATCAGTGGACTTTGTTATACTCGATCAGGGGACTTTTATATTCTCGATGAGGGAACTTTGCTATACTCGATGAGGGGCCTTTGTTATACTCGATCAGGGGCCTTTGTTATACTCGATCAGGGGACTTTGTTATACTCAATCTGGGGACTTTGTTATGCTCGATGAGTGGCCTTTGTTATACTCGATCGGGGACTTTGTTATACTCGATCAGGGGACTTTGTTAACTCGATCAGGGGCCTTTGTTATATTCGATGAGGAGCCTTTGTTATACTCGATCAGGGGACTTTGTTATACTCGATCAGGTGTCTTTGTTGTACTCGATCAGGGGGCTTTGTTGTACACGATTAGGGGCCTTTGTTATACTCGATAAGGGGCCATTGTTATACTCGATCAGGGGACTTTGTTATACTCGATAAGGGGACTTTGTTATACTCGATGAGGGGCTTTGTTATACCTGAACAGGGTACTTTGTTATACCTGATCAGGGGACTTTGTTATGCTCGATCAAGGGGCTTTGTTATACTCGATCAGTGGACTTTGTTATACTCGATCAGGGAATTTGTTATACTCGACCAGGGGCCTTTGTTGTACTCGATGAGGGGCCTTTGTTGTACTCGATCAGGGGCCTTTGTTATACTCGATAAGGGGACTTTCTTATACTCGATTAGGGGACTTTGTTATACTCGATTAAGGGACTTTGTTATACTTGATCAGGGCCCTTTGTTATACTCGATGAGGGGGCTTTGTTATACTCGATCAGGGGACTTTGTTATACTTGATCAGGTGACTTTTTTATACTCGATCAGTGGACTTTGTTATTCTCTATCAGGGGCCTTTGTTATACTCGATCAGGGGCCTTTGTTATACTCGATGAGTGGACTTTGTTATACTCGATCAGGGAATTTAATATACTCGATCAGGGGACTTTGTTATACTTGATCAGGGGACTTTGTTATACTTGATGAGGAGACTTTGTTATACTCGATCAGGGGCCTTTGTTATACTCGTTCAGGGGACTTTGTTATACTCGATCAGGTGACTTTGTTATACTCGATAAGGGGGCTTTGTTATACTCTATCAGGGGACTTTGTTATACTTGATCAGGGATCTTTGTTATACTCTATCAGGGGACTTTGTTATACTCGATCAGGGAATTTAATATACTCCATCAGGGGACTTTGTTATACTCGATCATGGGACTTTGTTATACTCATTCAGGGGACTTTGTTATACTCGATCAGGTGACTTTGTTATACTCGATGAGGGGGCTTTGTTATATTCAATCAGGGGACTTTGTTATACTCGGTCAGGGATCTTTGTTATACTCGTTCAGGTGGGCTTTGTTATACTCGATCAGGTGACTATGTTATACTCGATCAGGGGACTTTGTTATACTCGATAAGGGGGCTTTGTTATACTCTATCAGGAGACTTTGTTATACTCGATCAGGGATCTTTGTTATACTCGTTCAGGGGGGCTTTGTTATACTCGATCAGGGGACTTTCTTACACTCGATCAGGGGAATGTGTTATTTTCGATGAGGGGGCGTTGTTATACTCGATCAGTGGACTTTGTTATACTCGATCAGTGGACTGTGTTACACTCGATCAGGGGACTTTGTTATACTCGATCAGGTGACTTTGTTATACTCGATCAGGGGACTTTGTTATACTCGATCAGGGGACTTTTTTATGCTCGATCAGGAGACTTTGTTATACTCGATTAGGGGGAATTGTTATACTTGATCAAGGGACTTTGTTATACTCGATCAGGGGCCTTTGTTGTACTCGATGAGGGGCCTTTGTTATACTTGATCAGGGCAGATCAATGGACTTTGTTATACTCGATTAGGGGACTTTAATATACTCGATCAGGGGAATTTGCTATACTCGATGAGGGGCCTTTGTTATACTCGATCAGGGGACTTCTTTATACTCGATCAGGGGAATCTGTTATACTCGATCAGGGGACTTTGTTATACTCGATTAGGGAACTTTGTTATACACTATCAGGGGAATTTGTTATACTCCATCAGGGGACTTTGTTATACTCGATCAGGGGAATTCGTTATACTCGAACAGGGGTCTTTGTTATACTCGATCAGGGTGCTTTGTTGTAGTCGATCAGGGGCCTATTTTTTACTCGATAAGGGGCTATTCTTATACTCGATCAGGCGACTTTGTTATACTCGATAAGGGGACTTTGTTATACTCGATGAGGGGCTTTGTTATACGTGATGAGGGGACTTTGTTATACTCGATCAGGGGACTTTGTTATGCTCGAACAAGGGGCTTTGTTATACTCGATCAGTGGACTTTGTTATACTCGATCAGGGGACTTTGTTATACTCGATGAGGAGCCTTTGTTTTACTCTATCAGGGGACTTTGTTATACTGGATCTGGGGACTTTGTTATACTCGATCAGGGTTCTCTGTTATTCTTGATCAGGGGAATTTGTTATACTCGACCAGGGGCCTTTGTTGTACTCGATGAGGGGCCTTTTTTGTACTCGATCAGGGGCCTTTGTTATACTCGATAAGGGGCCTTTGTCATACTCGATTAGAGGTCTTTGTTATACTCGATCAGGGGACTTTGTTATACTCGATCAGGGCCCTTTGTTATACTCGATCAGGGGGCTTTGTTATATTCGATCAGGGGGCTTTGTTATACTTGATCAGGGGACTTTGTTATACTAGATCAGTGGACTTTGTTATACTCGATCAGGGGACTTTAATATACTCGATGAGGGGGCATTGTTATACTCTATCAGGGGACTTTGTTATACTCGATCAGGGGACTTTGTTATACTCGATCAGGGATCTTTGTTATACTCTATCAGGGGACTTTGTTATACTCGATCAAGGATCTTTGTTATACTCATTGAGGGGGCTTTGTTATACTAGTTCAGGTGACTTTGTTATACTCGATGAGGGGACTATGTTATACTCGATCAGGGGACTTTGTTATACTCGATCAGGGGACTTTAATATACTCGATCAGGGATCTTTGTTATACTCTATCAGGGGACTTTGTTATACTCGATCAGGGATCTTTGTTATACTCGTTCAGGGGGCATTGTTATATTCGTTCAGGTGAATTTGTTATACTCGATTAGGGGACTTTGTTATACTCGATCAGGAGACTTTCTTATACTCGATGAGGGGACTTTAATATACTCGATCAGGGGTCTTTGTTATACTCGATGAAGGGACTTTGTATACTCGATCAGGGGACTTTGCTATACTCGATGAGGGGGCTTTGTTATACTCGATAAGGGGCCTTTGTTATACTCGATGAGGGGACTTCGTTATTTTCGATTAGGGGAATTTGTTATACTTGATGAGGGGACTTTGTTATACTCGATCAGGGGATTTTGTTAAACTCGATGAGGGGCCTTTGTTGTACTCGATCAGGGGCCTTTGTTGTACTCGATCACGGGACTTTGTTATAATCGATCAGGGGCCTTTGTTAAACTCGTTGTTGGGGCTTTGTTATACTCGGTCAGGTGAGTTTGTTATACTCGATGAGGGGGCTTTGTTATACTCGATAAGGGGACTTTAATATACTCGATGAGGGGACTTTGTTATACTCGTTCAGCGGACTTTGTTATCCTCGATCAGGGATCTTTGTTATACTCGATCAGGGGCCTTTGTTATACTCGATGAGTGGACTTTGTTATACTCGATCAGGGAATTTAATATACTCGATCAGGGGACTTTGTTATACTCGATCAGGGGACTTTGTTATACTTGATGAGGAGACTTTCTTATACTCGATCAGGGGCCTTTGTTATACTCGTTCAGTGGACTTTGTTATACTCGATCAGGTGACTTTGTTATACTTGATAAGGGGGCTTTGTTATACTCTATCAGGGGACTGTTATGCTCCATCCAGGGATCTTTGTTATACTCCATCAGGGACTTTATTTATACTCGATCAGAATTTAATATATCCATCAGGGGACTTTGTTATACTCGATCCAGGGGACTTTATTGCCACCGTTCAGGGGACTGTTGCCTCGATCAGGTGACTTTGTTATACTCGATAAGGGGCTTTGTTATACTCTATCAGGGACTTTGTTATACTCGATCAGGGATCTTTGTTATACTTTCGTTCAGAGGCTGTTATACTCGATCAGGTGACTATGTTATACTCGATCAGGGGACTTTGTTATACTCGATATGGGGGCTTGGTTATACTCTATCAGGGGACTTTGTTATACTCGATCAGGGATCTTTGTTATACTCGTTCAGGGGGGCTTTGTTATACTCGATCAGGGGACTTTCTTACACTCGATCAGGGGAATGTGTTATTTTCGATGAGGGGGCGTTGTTATACTCGATCAGTGGACTTTGTTATACTCGATCAGTGGACTTTGTTTTACTCGATCAGGGACTTTGTTATACTCCATCAGGTGACTTTGTTATACTCGATCAGGGGACTTTGTTATACTCGATTAGGGGACTTTTTTATACTCGATCAAGATACTTTGTTATACTCGATTAGAGTTGTTATACTTGATCAGGGGACTTTGTAATACTCGATCAGGAGACCTTTGTTGTACTCGATGGTAGTCTTTGTTATACTTGAACAAGGGCAGATTAGTGAACTTAGTTATATGATTAGGGACTTTAATATACTCGATCAGGGGACTTTGCTATATACTCGATGAGGGCCTTTGTTATACTCGACCAGGGGACATTGTTTTACTCGATCAGGGGACTTTATTATACTCGATCAGGGGGGCTTTGTTACACTCGATCATAGGACTTTGTTATACTCGATCAAGGGACTTTGTTATACTCGATCAGGGGGCTTTGTTATACTCGATCAGGGAACTTTGTTGTACTCGACCAGAGGTATTTGTTATACTCGATCAGGGGACTTTGTTATACTCGATCAGGGCCTTTGTTATACTCGATCAGAAACTGGACTTTACTCGATCAAGACTTTGTTTACTCCATCGACTTTGTTATATACTCGATCAGGGACTTTGTTATACTCGATTAGGGGACTTTTTTATACTCGATCAAGAGACTTTGTTATACTCGATTAGGGGGATTTGTTATACTTGATCAGGGGACTTTGTAATACTCGATCAGGGGCCTTTGTTGTACTCGATGAGTGGTCTTTGTTATACTTGAACAGGGCAGATTAGTGGACTTAGTTATACTCGATTAGGGGACTTTAATATACTCGATCAGGGGACTTTGCTATACTCGATGAGGGGCCTTTGTTATACTCGATCAGGGGAATTTGTTATACTCGATCAGGGGAATTTGTGATACTCGATCTGGGGACTTTGTTATACTCGATTAGGGAACATTGTTATACACTATCAGGGGAATTTGTTATACTCCATCATGGGACTTTGTTATACTCGATCAGGGGAATTCGTTATACTCGATCAGAGGCCTTTGTTATACTCGATCAGGGGACTTTGTTATACTCGATCAGGGGAATTTGTTATACTCGATCAGGGGCCTTTGTTATGCTCGATCAGGGGACTTTGTTATACTCGATCAGGGGTCTTTGTTATACTCGATCAGGGGGCTTTGTTGTACTCGATCAGGGGCCTATGTTTTACTCGATAAGGGGCTATTGTTATACTCGATCAGGGGACTTTGGTATACTCGATAAGGGGACTTTGTTATACTCGATGAGTGGCTTTGTTATACTTGATGAGGGGACTTTGTTATTCTCGATCAGGGGACTTTGTTATGCTCGAACAAGGGGCTTTGTTATACTCGATCAGTGGACATTGTTATACTCGATCAGGGGACTTTGTTATACTCGATGAGGGGCCTTTGTTTTACTCTATCAGGGGACTTTGTTAAACTGGATCTGGGGACTTTGTTATACTCGATCAGGGTTCTCTGTTATTCTTGATCAGGGGACTTTGTTATTTTCGACCAGGGGCCTTTGTTGTACTCGATGAGGGGGCTTTTTTGTACTCGATCAGGGAACTTTGTTATACTCGATAAGGGGCCTTTGTTATACTCGATTAGAGGACTTTGTTATACTCGATCAGGGGACTTTGTTATACTCGATCAGGGCCCTTTGTTATACTCGATCAGGGGCTTTGGTATACTCGATCAGGGGGCTTTGTTATACTTGATCAGGGGACTTTATACTAGATGGACTTTGTTATACTCGATCAGGGACTTTAATATACTCGATGGGGGGGCTTTATTGCCTCTGTGGGTGACTTTGTTATGCTCGATCAGGGGACTTTGATATACTTTCGATCAAGGGATCTTTGTTATACTCTATCAGGGGACTTTGTTATACTCAGTCAGGGATCTTTGTTATACTCATTGAGGGCTTTGGTATACTAGTTCAGGTGACTTTTGTTATACTCGATGAGGGGGACTTTGTTATACTCGATCAGGGGACTTTCTTATACTCGATCAGGGACTTTAAGATGCTCAATCAGGGATCTTTGTTATACTCCTATCAGGGACTTTTATTTATACTCGTTCAGGGGCCTTTGTTATAATCGTTCAGGGGACTATGTTATACTCGAACAGGGGACCTTGTTATACGCGATTAGGGGACTTTTATATACTCGATCAGGGGACTTTGTTATATTCGATGAGGGACTTTGTTATTCTCGATCATGGGACTTTGTTATACTCGATGAAGGGCCTTTGTTATACTCGATCAGGGGACTTTGTTATTCTCGATTAGAATTTGTTATACTTATCAAGAACTGTTATACTCGATCCAGGGACTTTGCTTTTACTCGATGAGGGGGCTTTGTTATACTCGATAAGGGGTCTTTGTTATACTCGATGAAGGGACTTTGTTATACTCGATCAGGGGACTTTCCTATACTCGATCAGGGGGCTTTGTTATACTCGATAAGGGGCCTTTGTTATACTCGATGAGGGCCTTTGTTGTACTCGATTACGGGACTTTGTTATAATCGATCAGGGGCCTTTGTCATACTCGTTGAGGGGGCTTTGTTATACTCGGTCAGGTGAGTTTGTTATACTCGATGAGGGGGCCTTGTTAAACTCTATCAGGGGCCTTTGTTATACTCGATAAAGGGACTTTAATATACTCGATCAGGGGACTTTGTTATACTCGTTAAGCGGACTTTGTTATCCTCGATCAGGGATTTTTTTTATACTCGTTCAGGGGGCTTTGTTATACTCGATCAGGGGACTTTGTTATACTCGATCAGGGATCTTTGTTATACTCGTTCAGGGGGCTTTGTTATACTCTGTCAGGTGACTTTGTTATACTCGATGAGGGGGCTTTGTTATACTCTATCAGGGGACTTTGTTATACTCGATAAGCGGACTTTAATATACTCGATCAGGGGACTTTGTTATACTCGTTCATTGGACTTTGTTATACTCGTTCAGGGGACTTTGTTATTCTCGATCAGGGATCTTTGCTATACTCGTTCAGGGGGCTTTGTTATACTCGATGAGGGGACTTTGTTATTCTCGATTAGGGGAATTTGTTATACTTGATGAGGGGACTTTGTTATACACGATGAGGGGGCTTTGTTATACTCTATCAGGGGACTTTGTTATACTCGATCAGGGGGCTTTGTTATGCTCGATGAGGGGACTTTGATACACTCGATCAGGGGACTTTGATATACTCGATCAGGGGGCTTTGTTATACTCGATAAGGGGCCTTTGTTATACTCGATGAGGGGACTTTGTTATTCTCGATTAGGGGACTTTGCTATACTCGATGAGGGGGCTTAGTTATACTCGATAAGGGGCCTTTGTTATTTTCGATGAGGGGACTTTGTTATTCTCGATTAGGGGAATTTGTTATACTTGATGAGGTGACTTTGTTATACTCGATGAGTGGATTTTGTTATACTCGATGAGGGGCCTTTGTTGTACTCGATCAGGGGCCTTTGTTGTACTCGATCACGGGACTTTGTTATACTCGATCAGGGGCCTTTGTTATATTCGATCAGGGGCCTTTGTTATACTTTATCAGGGGATTTTGTTATACTCGATCAGGGATCTTTGTTATACTCGTTCAGTTGGCTTTGTTATACTCGGTCAGGTGACTTTGTTATACTCGATGAGGGGGCTTTGTTATACGCTATCAGGGGACTTTGTTATACTCGATAAGGGGACTTTAATATACTCGATCAGGGCCCTTTGTTATACTCGTTCAGGGGAATTTGTTATCTTCGATCAGGGATCTTTGTTATACTCGTTCAGGGGGCGTTTTTATACTCGATCAGGGGACGTTGTTATACGCGATCAGGAGACTTTCTTATTCTCAATCAGAGGACTTTGTTATACTCGATGAGTGGACTTTGTTATACTCGATCAGGGAATTTAATATACTCGATCAGGGGAATTTGCTATACCCGATCAGGGGACTTTGTTATACTCGATCAGGGGACTTTGTTATACTCTATCAGGGGACTTTGTTATACTCGATCAGGGATCATTGTTATACTCGTTCAGGGGGCTTTGTTATTCTCGATTAGGGGAATTTGTTATACTCGATCAGGGGACTTTGTTATACTCGATGAGGGGACTTTGTTATACTCGATCAGGGGACTTTGTTATACTCGATCAGGGGCCTTTGTTATACTCGATCAGGGGGCTTTGTTATGCTCGATCAGGGGGCTTTGTTATACTTGATCAGGGGACTTTGTTATACTAGATCAGTGGACTTTGTTATACTCGATCAGGGGACTTTAATATACTCGAAGAGGGGGCTTTGTTATACTCGATCAGGGGACTTTGTTATACCCGATTAGGCGACTTTGTTATACTCGATCAGGGGACTTTGTTATACTCGATCAGGGATCTTTGTTCTACTCTATCAGGGGACTTTGTTATACTCGATTATGGAACTTTGTTATACTTGTTCAGGGGGCTTTGTTATACTCGTTCAAGGTGACTTTGTTATACTCGATCAAGGGACTTTGTTATACTCGATCAGGGGGCTTTGTTATACTCGATGAGGGGACTTTGTTATACTCGATGAGGGGACTTTAATATACTCGATGAGGGGGCTTTGTTATACTCGATGAGGGGACTTTGTTATACTCGATCAGGGTACTTTGTCTATACTCGATCAGGGGGCTTTGTTATACTCGATAAGGGGCCTTTGTTATACTCGATGAGGGGACTTTGTTTTTCTCGATCAGGGGAATTTTTTATAATTGATTAGGGGACTTTGTTATACTCGATCAGGGGACTTTGCTATACTCGATGAGGGGGCTTTGTTATACTCGATATGGGGCCTTTGTTATACTCGATGAGGGGAGTTTGTTATACTCGATCAGGGGACTTTGCTATACTCGATCACGGGGCTTTGTTATACTCGATAAGGGGCCTTTGTTATACTCGATGAGGGGAATTTGTTATTCTCGATTAGGGGAATTTGTTATACTTGATCAGAGGACTTTGTTATACTCGATCATGGGACTTTGCTATACTCGATCAGGGGGCTTTGTTATTCTCGATAAGGGGCTTTTGTTATACTCGATGAGGGGACTTTGTTATTCTTGATTAGGGGAATTTGTTATATTTGATCAGGGGACTTTTTTAAACTCGATCAGGGGACTTTGCTATACTCGATCAGGGGGCTTTGTTATACTCGATAAAGGTGCCTTTGTTATACTCGATGAGGGGACTTTGTTATTCTCGATTAGGGGAATTTGTTATACTTGATGAGGGGACTTTGTTATACTAGATCAGTGGACTTTGTTATACTCGATCAGGGGACTTTGTTATACTCGTTGAGGGGACTTTGTTATCCTCGATCAGGGATCTTTGGTATACTCGTTCAGGGGGCTTTGTTATACTCTATCAGGGGACTTTGTTATACTCGATTAGGGATCTTTGTTATACTCGTTCAGGGGGCTTTGTTATACTCGGTCAGGTGACTTTGTTATACTCGATGAGGCGGCTTTGTTATGCTCTATCAGTGGACTTTGTTATACTCGATAAGGGGACTTTAATATACTCGATCAGGGGACTTTGTTATACTCGTTCAGGGGAATTTGTTATACTCGTTCAGGGGACTTTGTTATACTGGATCAGGGATCTTTGTTATACTCGTTCAGGGGGCTTTGTTATACTCTGTCAGGTGTCTTTGTTATACACGATGAGGGGGCTTTGTTATACTCTATCAGGGGACTTTGTTATACTCGATCAGGGATCTTTGTTTTACTCGTTCAGGGGGCTTTGTTATACTCGATCAGAGGACTTCCTTACACTCGATCAGGGGAATTTGTTATTTTCGATCAAGGGGCTTTGTTATACTCGATTAGGGGACTTTGTTATACTCGATCAGGGGACTTTGTTATGCCCGATCATTGGACTTTGTTTTACTCGATCAAGGGGCTTTGTTATACTCGATTAGGGGACTTTGTTATACTCGATCAGGGGACTTTGTTATACCCGATCAGTGGACTTTGTTTTACTCGATCAGGGGACTTTGTTATACTTGATCAGGGGACTTTGTTATACTCGATCAGGGGACGTGGTTATACTCGATCAGGAGACTTTGTTATACTTGATCAGGGGCTTTTGTTATACTCGATGAGGCGGCTTTGTTATACTCGATGAGGGGACTTTGTTATACTTGATCAGGGGAGTTTGTTATAGTCGATCAGTGGACTTTGTTATACTTGATAAGGGGGCTTTAATATACTCGATGAGGGGACTTTATTATACTCGATCAGGGGTCTTTGTTATACTCTATCAGGGGACTTTGTTATACGCGATCAGGAGACTTTCTTATTCTCAATCAAGGGACTTTGTTATACTGGATGAGTGGACTTTGTTATACTCGATCAGGGAATTTAATATACTCGATCAGGGAAATTTGCTATTCTCGATGAGGGGCCTTTGTTATACTCGATGAGGGGACTTTCTTACACTCGATCAGGGAAATTTGTTATTTTCGATGAGGGGGCGTTGTTATACTCGATCAGTGGACTTTATTATACTCGATCAGTGGAGTTTGTTATACTCGATTTGGGGACTTTGTTATACTCTTTCAGGTGACTTTGTTATACTCGATCAGGGGACTTTGTTATACTCGATTAGGGGGCTTTGTTATACTTGATCAGGGGCCTTTGTTGTACTCGATGAGGGGCCTTTGTTATACTTGATCAGGGGACTTTGTTATACTAGATCAGTGGACTTTGTTATACTCGATCAGGGGACTTTAATATACTCGATGAGGGGGCTTTGTTATACTCTATCAGGGGACTTTGTTATACTCGATCAGGGGACTTTGTTATACTCGATCAGGGATTTTTGTTATACTCTATCAGGGGACTTTGTTATACTCGATGAGGGATCTTTGTTATACTCATTGAGGGGGCATTGTTATACTCGTTCAGGGGAATTTGTTGTACATGATCAGGGTACATCAGTGGACTTTGTTATACTCGATCAGGGGACTTTAATATACTCGATCAGGGGACTTTGCTATACTCGATGATGGGCCTTTTGTTATACTCGATCAGGGGCCTTTATTATACTCGAACAGGGGACTTTGTTATACTCAATCTGGGGACTTTGTTATACTCGATCAGTGGCCTTTGTTATACTCGATCGGGACTTTGTTATACTTGATCAGGGGACTTTGTTAACTCGATTAGGGGCCTTTGTTATTTTCGATGAGGAGCCTTTGTTATACTCGATCAGGGGACTTTGTTATACTCGATCAGGGGTCTTTGTTGTACTCGATTAGGGGGCTTTGTTGTACTCGATCAGGGGCCTTTGTTATACTCGATAAGGGGACGATTGCTATACTCCATCAGGGACTTTGTTATACTCGATAAGGGGACTTTGTTATACTCGATGAGGGGCTTTGTTATACCTGAACAGGGGACTTTGTTATACTCGATCAGGGGACTTTGTTATGCTCGATCAAGGGGCTTTGTTATACTCGATCAGTGGACTTTGTTATACTCGATCAGGGGACTTTGTTATACTCGACCTGGGGCCTTTGTTGTACTCGATGAGGGGCCTTTGTTGTACTCGATCAGGGGCCTTTGTTATACTCGATAAGGGGCCTTTGTTATACTCGATTAGGGGACTTTGTTATACTCGATTAGGGGACTTTGTTATACTTGATCAGGGCCCTTTGTTATACTCGATCAGGGGGCTTTGTTATACTCGATGAGGGGGCTTTGTTATACTTGATCAGGGGACTTTTATATTCTAGATCAGTGAACTTTGCCTTACTCGATCAGGGAACTTTGTTATACTCTCTCAGGGGACTTTGTTATACTCGATCAGGGAACTTTGTTATACTCGTTCAGGGGGCTTTGTTATACTCGTTCGGGTGACTTTGTGATACTCGATTAGGGGACTTTGTTATTCTCGATTTGGGGAATTTGTTATACTTGATCAGGGGACTTTGTTATACTCGATCAGGGGATTTTGTTATACTCGTCAAGGGGGGCTTTGTTATACTTGATCAGGTGACTTTTGTTGCATATTAGATGAGTGGACTGTTATACTCGATCAGTGGTTTTGTTATACTCGATCAATTGGACTTTGTTATACTCGATCAGAGACTTCGAATCTCGATTAGGGGGATTTGTTATACTTGATCAGGGGACTATGTTATACTCGATCAGTGGCCTTTGTTGTACTCGATGAGGGGCCTTTGTTATACTTGATCAGGGCAGATTAGTGGTCTTAGTTATACTCGATTAGGGGACTTTAATATACTCGATCAGGGGACTTTGCTATACTCGATGAGGGGCCTTTGTTATACTCGATCAGGGAACTTTGTTATACTCGATCAGGGGGATTTGTGATACTCGATCTGGGGACTTTGTTATACTCGATTAGGGAACTTTGTTATACACTATCAGGGGAATTTGTTATACTCCATCAGGGGACTTTGTTATACTCGATCAGGGGAATTCGTTATACTCGATCAGAGGCCTTTGTTATACTCCATCAGGGGACTTTGTTATACTCGATCAGGGGAATTTGTTATACTCGATCAGGGGCCTTTGTTATGCTCGATCAGGGGACTTTGTTATACTCGATCAGGGGTCTTTGTTATACTCGATCAGGGGGCTTTGTTGTACTCGATCAGGGGCCTATGTTTTACTCGATAAGGGGCTATTGTTATACTCGATCAGGGGACTTTGGTATACTCGATAA
>NW_024727531.1:0-16129 GCF_018991925.1 Homarus americanus
GCCGGGCACCCCTTCAGTGACATTTCCCGGGGTGTGAGGGCCGGGCACCCCGTTAGTGACATGACCCGGGGTGTGAGGGCCGGGCACCCCTTTACCACCATGGCCCTGGGTGTGAGGGCCGGGCACCCCCTCAGAGCCATGACCCGGGGTGTGAGGGCCCGGCACCCCTTCAGTGACATGACCCGGGGTGTGAGGGCCGGGCACCCTTTCAAAGTCATGAACCTGGGTGTGAGGGCCGGGCACCCCTTCACATGACCCGGGGTGTCAGGGCTGGGCACCCCTCCAGCACCATGACCCGGAGTGTGAGGGCCGGGTACCCCATAAGAGACATGAACCGGGGTTTTAGGGCCGGGCACCCCTTCAGTGACATGAAACGGGGTGTGGGGGCAGGGCACCCCTACAGTGTTATGAACCGGGGTGTGAGGGCCGGGCACCCTTTCACATCACCCAGGGTGTAAGGGCCGGGCCCCCAATCAGCACCATGACCCGGGGTGTGAGGGCCAGGCACCCCTTCAGTGCCATGACCCGGAGTGCGAGAGCTGGGCACCCCTTCAGTGACATGACCTGACTGATGGGGACGGGCACAATTTCAGTGACATGACCCAGGGGTGTGAGCGCCAGGCACCCCTCAACATGACCCAGGGGTGTGAGGGCCAGGCACCTTCAGTGCCATGACCCGGGGTGTGAGGGCCGGAGCACCTTGCTCAGTGTCATGAATCAGGGGGTGAGCCGGGCACCCTTTCAGTGCCATGAAACAGGGTGTGAGGGCCGAGCACCCCTACAGTGCTGCGAACCGGGGTGTGAGGGCCGGGCACCTCATCAGTGCCATGACCCGGGGTGTGAGGGCCGGGCACCCCTTTAGTGACATGACCCGGGGTGTGAGGGCCGGGCACCCCTTCAGCACCATGACCCGGGGTGTGAGGGCCGGGCTCCCCTTCAGTGCCATGACCCCGGGTGTGAGGGCTGGGCACCCCTTCAGTGACATGACCAAGGGTGTGAGGACCGGGCACCCGTTCAGTGCCATGAATAGGGGTGTGATGTCCGGGCACCCCTTCAGCTTCATGACCCGGTATGTGAGGACCGGGCACCCCTCCAGCATCATGGCCCGGGGTGTGAGGGCCTGGCACCCTTTCAGTGACATGAATCGGGGTGTGAGGGCCGGGCACCACTTTAGGTACATGACCACGGGTGTGAGGGCCGGGCAAAGCTTCAGTGCCATGGCCAGGGGTGTGAGGGCCGGGCACCTCATCACTGCCATGACCAGGGGTGTGAGGGCCAGGCACCCCTTAAGTGCCATGAAATGGGGTGTGAGTGTCGGGCACCCATACAGTGATTTTAACTATTGTGTGAGGGCCGGTACCTTCACGCAGCCCGGGTGTCAGGGCTCAGCACCCCTCCAGCACCTGACCCAGGTGTGAGGGCCGGTCACCCCATAGTGACATGAACAGGGTTTTTGGGCCAGGCACCCCTTAAGTGCCATGAAACGGGGTGTGAGGGCAGGGCACCCCTACAGTGTTATGAACTGGGGTGTGAGGGCCAGGCACCCCTTCAGTGCCATGACCCGGGGTGTGAGGGCCATAGACCCCTTCAGTGACATGACCCGGGGTGTGAGGGCCGGGCACCCTTTCAGTGACATGACCCGAGGTGTGAAGGCCGGGCACCCCTCCAGCACCATGACCCAGGGGTGTGAGGGGCGGGCAACCCCTTCAGTGTAACGAATCAGGGTGTGAGGCCGGGCACCAGCGATGCCATGAATCAGGGTATGATGGGCAGGCTGCACCCTTCAGCACCATGACCCGTGGTGTGAGGGCCGGGCACCAATCCAGCACCATGGCTCAGGCGAGGGCCGGACACCCCTTCAGTGACATGACCCGGGGTGTGAGGGCCGGGCACCCCTTTAGTGACATGACCCGGGGTGTGAGTGCCGGGCACCCCTTCAGCACTATGACCCGGGGTGTGAGGGCCGGGCTCCCCTTCAGTGCCATGACCTGGGGTGTGAGGGCTGGACACCCCTTCAGTGACATGACCCGGGGTGAGAGGGCCGGGTTCCCTTTCAGTGTCATGAACCTGGGTGTGAGGGTCGGGCACCCCTTCACATGACCCGGGGTGTAAGGGCGGGGCACCCCTTCAGCACCATGACCCGGAGTGTGAGGGCCGGGCACCCCATAAGTGACATGAACCGGGGTTTTAGGGCCGTGCACTCCTTCAGTGATATGAAACGGGGTGTGGTGGCAGGGCACCCCTACAGTGTTATAAACCGGTGTGTGAGGGTCGGGCACCCTTTCACATGACCCGGGGTGTAAGGGCCGGGCACCCCTTCAGCACCATCTCCCGGGGTGTGAGGGCCAGGCACCCCTTCAGTATCATGACCCGGAGTATGAGAGATGGGCACCTTCAGTCACATGACCCGGGGTGAGGCCAGGCACCCTTTCAGTGACATGACCGGGGTGTAAGGGGCTGGGCACCCCTCCAGCACACTGACCCGGGGTGTGAGGGCCGGAAGGCCTTCAGTATCATGACCCGGGTGGGGAGCTGGCGCCTTCAGTGACATGACCCGGGGTGTGAGGGCCAGGCACCCTTTCAGTGACCCAGTGAGGGTGGGCACTCCTCCAGCACACCATGACCCGGGGTGTGAGGGCCGGGCACCCCTTCAGTGCCATGACCCGGGGTGTGAGGGCCGGGCACCCCTTCAGTGTCATGAATCGGGGTGTGAAGGCCGGGCACCCTTTCAGTGCCATGAAACAGGGTGTGAGGGCCGAGCACCCCTACAGTGCTGCGAACCGGGGTGTGAGCGCCGGGCACCATATCAGTGCCATGACCCGGGGTGTGAGGGCCGGGCACCCCTTTAGTGACATGACCCGGGGTGTGAGGGCCGGGCATCCCCTTCAGCACCATGATCCGGGGTGTGAGGGCCGGGCTCCCCTTCAGTGCCATGGCCCAGAGTGTGAGGGCCGGGCACCCCTTCTGTGACATGACCCGGGGTGTGAGGGCCGGGTACCCTTTCAGTGTCATGAACCTGGTTGTGAGGGCCGGGCACCAATTCACATGACCCGGGGTGTCAGGGCCGGGCACCCCTCCAGCACCCTGACCCGGGGTGTGAGGGCTGGGCAGCCTTCCAGTGCTATGAAACGGGGTGTGATGGCCGGGCACCACTTTAGGTACATGACCAGGGGTGTGAGGGCCGGGCAAACCTTCAGTGCCTTGGCCAGGGGTGTAAGGGCCGGGCACCTCATAAGTGCCATGACCCGGGGTATGAGGGCCGGGCACCCCTCCAGCACCATGGCCTGGGGGTGTGAGGGCCGGGCACCCCTCCAGCACCATGGCCTAGGGTGTGAGGGCTGGGCAGCCTTCCAGTGCTATGAAACGGGGTGTGATGGCCGGGCACCACTTTTGGTACATGACCAGGGGTGTGAGGGCCGGGCCAACCTTCAGTGCCTTGGCCAGGGATGTGAGGGCCGGGCACCTCATAAGTGCCATGACCCGGGGTATGAGGGCCGGGCACCCCTCCAGCACCATGGCCTGGGGGTGTGAGGGCCGGGCACCCCTTCAGTGTCATGACCCGGGTGTGTCAGGGCCTGACACCCCTCCAGCACCATGGCCAGGGTTCTGCGGGCCGGGCACCCTTTCAGTGCCATGAATCGGGGTGTGAGGGCCGGGCACCACTTTAGGTACATGACCAGGGGTGTGAGGGCCGGGCAAACCTTCAGTGCCATGGCTAGGGGTGTGAGAGCCGGGCACCTCATCAGTGCCTTGACCTGGGGTGTGAGGGCCGGGCACCCCTTCAGTGACATTATCGGGGGTGTAGGGCGGACACCCCTTCAGTATGACCAGGGTGAGGGGCCGGGCACCCCTTCAACACCGCGACTCGGGGTGTGGGCCCAGGCACCTGTGACCAGGGGTGTGAGGCCGGGCACCTTTCGTGACATGACCCAGGGTGTGAGGGCCGGGCACCCTTTCAGTGACATATGACCAGGTGTGAGGGGCCGGGCACCCCTCCAGCACACCATGACCTGGGGTGTGAGGAGCAGGCACCCCTCCAGCACCATGGTCTGGGAGGTGTGAGGGGCGGGCACCCCTTCAGTGACATGACCCCGGGGTGTGAGGCCGGGCACCTGGGCTCATGAGCCTGGGTGTGAGGGGCCGAACCTTCACATGACCCCGGGGTGTCAGGGGCTGGGCACCTCCAGCACCATGACCCGGGCTGAGGGGCCGGGTACCCCATAAAGACATGAACCGGGTTTTAGGGGCAGGCATGCCCCTTCAGTGACATGAAGCAGGGTGTGAGACGGAGCACCCCCTAGAGTGGTATGAACCGGGGTGTGAGGGCCGGGCACCCTTTCATGACCCGGGGTGTAGGGCCAGGCCCCAATCAACACCACCATGACCCGGGGTGTGAGGGCCAGGCACCCCTTCAGTGCCATGACCCGGAGTGCGAGAGCTGGGCACCCCTTCAGTGACATGACCTGACGTGTGAGGGACGGGCACAATTTCAGTGACATGACCCGGGGTGTGAGCGCCGGGCACCCCTCCAGCACCATGACCCGGGGTGTGAGGGCCGGGCACCCCTTCAGTGCCATGACCCGGGGTGTGAGGGCCGGGCACCCCTTCAGTGTCATGAATCGGGGTGTGAAGGCCGGGCACCCTTTCAGTGCCATGAAACAGGGTGTGAGGGCCGAGCACCCCTACAGTCTATAACCAGAGATTGTGACGCAGGCACCATATCAGTGCCATGACCCGGGGTGTAGTGACATGACCCGGGGTGTGAGGGCCGGGCATCCCCTTCAGCACCATGACCCGGGGTGTGAGGGCCGGGCTCCCCTTCAGTGCCATGACCCGGGGTGTGAGGGCTGGGCACCCCTTCAGTGACATGACGAAGGGTGTGAGGACCGGGCACCCGTTCAGTGCCATGAATCGGGGTGTGATGTCCGGGCACCCCTTCAGCTTCATGACCCGGTATGTGAGGACCGGGCACCCCTCCAGCATCATGGCCCGGGGTGTGAGGGCCGGGCACCCTTTCAGTGACATGAATCGGGGTGTGAGGGCCGGGCACCACTTTAGGTACATGACCAGGGGTGTGAGGGCCGGGCAAAGCTTCAGTGCCATGGCCAGGGGTGTGAGGGCCGGGCACCTCATCAGTGCCATGACCAGGGGTGTGAGGGCCAGGCACCCCTTAAGTGCCATGAAATGGGGTGTGAGTGTCGGGCACCCATACAGTGCTTTGAACCATTGTGTGAGGGCCGGGCACCCCTTCACATGACCCGGGGTGTCAGGGCTCGGCACCCCTCCAGCACCATGACCCGGAGTGTGAGGGCCGGTCACCCCATAAGTGACATGAACCGGGGTTTTGGGCCGGGCACCCCTTAAGTGACATGAAACGGGGTGTGGGGGCAGGGCACCCCTACAGTGTTATGAACCGGTGTGTGAGGGCCGGGTACTTTCACATGACCCGGGGTGTAAGGGCCGGGCGCCCCTTCTGCACCATGACCCGGGGTGTGAGGGCCAGGCACCCCTTCAGTGCCATGACCCGGAGTGTTGAGGGCTGGGCACCCCTTCAGTGACATGACCCGGGGTGTGAGGGCAGGGCACCCTTTCAGTGTCATGACCCGGGGTGTGAGGGCCGGGCACCCCTCCAGCACCATGACCCGGGGTGTGAGGGCCGGGCAACCCTTCAGTGTAACGAATCGGGGTGTGAGGGCCGGGCGCCCTTTCAGTGCCATGAATCGGGGTATGATGGCCGGGCACCCCTTCAGCACCATGACCCGTGGTGTGAGGGCCGGGCACCAATCCAGCACCATGGCTCGGGGTGTGAGGGCCGGACACCCCTTCAGTGACATGATCCGGGGTGTGAGGCCAGGCACCTTTAGTGACATGACCCGGGGTGTGAGTGCAGGGCACCCCTTCCTTTTGTTGGGGTGTGGGGCCAGGCACCTTGCTGAAATTCTTGCATGGCCCGGGGTGTGAGCCAGGCTCCCTTCAGTGCCATGACTTGGGGTGTGAGGGCTGGACACCCCTTCAGTGACATGATCCGGGGTGAGAGGGCCGGGTTCCCTTTCAGTGTCATGAACCTGGGTGTGAGGGTCGGGCACCCCTTCACATGACCCGGGGTGTAAGGGCGGGGCACCCCTTCAGCACCATGACCTGGAGTGTGAGGGCCGGGCACCCCATAAGTGACATGAACCGGGGTTTTAGGGCCGTGCACTCCTTCAGTGATATGAAACGGGGTGTGGTGGCAGGGCACCCCTACAGTGTTATGAACCGGTGTGTGAGGGTCGGGCACCCTTTCACATGACCCGGGGTGTAAGGGCCGGGCACCCCTTCAGCACCATCTCCCGGGGTGTGAGGGCCAGGCACCCCTTCAGTATCATGACCCGGAGTGTGAGAGATGGGCACCCCTTCAGTGACATGACCCGGGGTGTGAGGGCCGGGCACCCTTTCAGTGACATGACCCAGGGGGTGTGAGGGCTGGAGCCCTCAGCACCCCTGACCCGGGGTGTTGGGGCCGGGCACCCCTTCAGTATCATGAGCCCGGAGTGTAGAGGCTGGGCACCCCTTCAGTGACATGACCCGGGGTGTGAGGGCCAGGCACCCTTTCAGTGACATGACCCGGGGTGTGAGGGCCGGGCACTCCTCCAGCACCCCTGACCCAGGTGTGAGGGCCGGGCACCCTTCAGTGCCATGACCCGGGGGGGTGAGGCCAGGCACCCCTTCAGTGTCACAGATCAGGGGTATGAGGCCAGGCACCCTTTCAGTGCCATGAATCAGGGTGTGGTGGGCACCCCTTCAGAACCATGACCCGGGGTGTGAGGGCCGGGCACCAATCCAGCACCATCGCCCGGGGTGTGAGGGCCAGGCACCCCTTCAGTGCCATGACCAGGAGTGTGCGAACTGTGCACCCCTTCAGTGACATGACCCGGGGTGTGAGGGCCGGTCACCCTTTCAGTGCCATGAAACGGGGTGTGAGGGCCGGGCACCCCTACAGTGCTGCAAACCGGGGTGTGAGGGCCGGACACCCCTTCACATGACCTGGGGTGTGAGGGTCGGACACCCCTTCAATGCCAAGAATCGGGGTGTGAGGGCCGGGCACCCCATCAGCACCATGACCCGTTGTGTGAGGGCCGGGAAACGCTTCAACCCCATGACCCTGGGTGTGAGGGCCGGGCACCCCTTTAGGTCCATGACCCGGGGTGTCATGGCCGTGCACCCCTTCAGTGACATGAACCGGGGTGTGAGGGCCTGGCACCCTTTCAGTGACATGACCCAGGGTGTGAGGGCTGGGCACCCTTTCAGTGACATGACCCGGGTGTGTGAGGGCCGGGCACCCCTCCAGGACCATGACCCGGGGTGTGAGGGCCACGCACCCCTTCAGTGTCATGACCCGGGGTGTGAGGGACGGGCATCCCTTCAGCACCAAGACCCGGGGTGTGAGGGCCCGGCACCCCTTCATTGCCATGACCCGGGGTGTGAGGGCCGGGCACCCCTTAAGTGCCATGAAACGGAGTGTGAGTGCCGGGCACCCATACAGTGCTTTGAACCAGGGTGTGAGGGCCGGGCACCCCATCAACACCATGACCCGGTGTGTGAGGGCCGGGAAACGCTTCAACCCCATGACCCTGGATGTGAGGGCCAGGCACCCCTTTAGGTCCATGACCCGGGGTGTCATGGCCGTGCACCCCTTCAGTGACATGAACCGGGGTGTGAGGGCCGGGCACCCTTTCAGTGACATGACCCAGGGTGTGAGGGCCGGGCACCCCTTCAGTGACATGACCCGGGGTATGAGGGCCGGGCACGCTTTCAGTGTCATGAACCTGGGTGTGAGGGCCGGGCACCCCTTATGTTCCATGAAACGGGGTGTGAGGGCCGGGCACCCCTACAATGCCAAGAATCTGGGTGTGAGGGCGGGGCACCCCATCAGCACCATGACCCGGTGTGTGAGGGCCGGGAAACGCTTCAACCCCATGACCCTGGGTGTGAGGGCCGGGCACCCCTTTAGGTCCATGACCCGGGGTGTCATGGCCGTGCACCCCTTCAGTGACATGAACCGGGGTGTGAGGGCCGGGCACCCTTTCAGTCACATGAACCAGGGTGTGAGGGCCGTGCACCATTTCAGTGACATGACCCGGGTGTGTGAGGGCCGGGCACCCCTCCAGCACCATGACCCGGGATGTGAGGGCCATGCACCCCTTCAGTGTCATGACCCGGGGTGTGAGGGACGGGCATCCCTTCAGCACCAAGACCCGGGGTGTGAGGGCCCGGCACCCCTTCAGTGCCATGACCCGGGGTGTGAGGGCCGGGCACCCCTTTAGTGACATGACCCGGGGTGTGAGGGCCGGGCACCCTTTCAGTGTCATGAACCTGGGTGTGAGGGCCGGGCACCCCTTAAGTGCCATGAAACGGAGTGTGAGTGCCGGGCACCCATACAGTGCTTTGAACCAGGGTGTGAGGGCAGGGCACCCCTTCACATGACCCGGGGTGTCAGGGCCGGCCACCCCTACAGCACCATTACCCGGGGTGTGAGGGCCGGGCACCCCATAAGTGACATAGACAGGGTGTTAGGGGTCCAGGGCACCCATACAGTGCTTTGAACCAGGGTGTGAGGGCCGGGCACCCCTTCACATGACCCAGGGTGTCAGGGCCGGGCACCCCTACAGCACCATTACCCGGGGTGTGAGGGCCGGGCACCCCATAAGTGACATGAACCCGGGTGTTAGGGTCGGGAACCCCTTCAGTGCCATGAAAAGGGGTGTGAGGGCCAGGCACCCCTTCAGTGCCATGACCCGGAGTGTGAGAGCTGGGCACCTCTTCAGTGACATGACCCGGAGTATGAGGGCCGGGCACCCTTTCAGTGACATGACCCGGGGTGTGAGGAACGGGCACCCCTCCAGCACCATGGCCTGGGGTGTGAGGCCGGGACACCCCTTCAGTGTCATGACCCAGGTGTGTCAGGGCCTGACACCCCTCCAGCACCATGGCCCGGGTGTGAGGGCCGGGCACCAATCCAGCACCATGGCCCGGGATGTGAGGGCCGGACACCCCTTCAGTGACATGACCCAGGGTGTGAGGGCCGGGCACCCCTTTAGTGACATGACCCGGGGTGTGAGGGCCGGGCACCCCTTGAGCACTATGACCCGGGGTGTGAGGGCCTGGCACCCCTTCAGTGCCATGACCCGGGGTGTGAGAGCCGGGCTCCCCATCAGTGCCATGACCCGGGGTGTTAGGGCTGGACACCCCTTCAGTGACATGACCCGGGGTGAGAGGGCCGGGTTCCCTTTAAGTGTCATGAACCTGGGTGTGAGGGCCGGGAACCCCTTCACATGACCTGGGGTGTTAGGGCCGGGCACCCCTCCAGCACCATGACCCGGAGTGTGATGGCCGGGCACCCCATAAGTGACATGAACCGGGGTTTTAGGGCCGGGCACTCCTTCAGTGACATGAAACGGGGTGTGGGGGCAGGGCACCCCTACAGTGTTATGAACCGGGGTGTGAGGGCAGGGCACTCCTTCAGTGATATGAAACGGGGTGTGGTGGCAGGGCACCCCTACAGTGTTATGAACTGGTGTGTGAGGGTCGGGCACCCCTTCACATGACCCGGGGTGTAAGGGCCGGGCACCCCTTCAGCACCATCACCAGGGGTGTGAGGGCCAGGCACCCCTTCAGTATCATGACCCGGAGTGTGAGAGATGGGCACCCCTTCAGTGACATGACCCGGGGTGTGAGGGCCGGGCACCCTTTCAGTGACATGACCCGGGGTGTGAGGGCTGGGCACCCCTCCAGCACCCTGACCCGGGGTGTGAGGGCCGGGCACCCCTTCAGTATCATGACCCGGAGTGTGAGAGCTGGGCACCCCTTCAGTGACATGACCCGGGGTGTGAGGGCCGGGCACCCTTTCAGTGACATGACCCGGGGTGTGAGGGCCGGGCACTCCTCCAGCACCCTGACCGGGGTGTGAGGGCCGGGCACCCCTTCAGTGCCATGACCCGGGGGGTGAGGGCCGGGCACCCCTTCAGTGTCACGAATCGGGGTGTGAGGCCGGGCACCCTTTCAGTGCCATGAAACGGGGTGTGAGGGCCGGGCACCCCTACAGTGCTGCGAACCGGGGTGTGAGGGCCGGGCACCCTTTCAGTGCCATGAATCGGGGTGTGAGGGCCGGGCACCCCTTCAGCACCATGACCCGGGGTGTGAGGGCCTGGCACCCCTTTAGTGACATGACCTGGGTGAGGGCTGGGCACCCCTTCAAAGCTATGATCCGGGGTGTGAGGGCCGGGCTCCCCTTCAGTGCCATGGCCCAGAGTGTGAGGGCCGGGCACCCCTTCTGTGACATGACCCGGGGTGTGAGGGCCGGGTACCCTTTCAGTGTCATGAACCTGGTTGTGAGGGCCGGGCACCAATTCACATGACCCGGGGTGTCAGGGCCGGGCACCCCTCCAGCACCCTGACCCGGGGTGTGAGGGCTGGGCAGCCTTCCAGTGCTATGAAACGGGGTGTGATGGCCGGGCACCACTTTAGGTACATGACCAGGGGTGTGAGGGCCGGGCAAACCTTCAGTGCCTTGGCCAGGGGTGTAAGGGCCGGGCACCTCATAAGTGCCATGACCCGGGGTATGAGGGCCGGGCACCCCTCCAGCACCATGGCCTGGGGGTGTGAGGGCCGGGCACCCCTCCAGCACCATGGCCTAGGGTGTGAGGGCTGGGCAGCCTTCCAGTGCTATGAAACGGGGTGTGATGGCCGGGCACCACTTTTGGTACATGACCAGGGGTGTGAGGGCCGGGCCAACCTTCAGTGCCTTGGCCAGGGATGTGAGGGCCGGGCACCTCATAAGTGCCATGACCCGGGGTATGAGGGCCGGGCACCCCTCCAGCACCATGGCCTGGGGGTGTGAGGGCCGGGCACCCCTTCAGTGTCATGACCCGGGTGTGTCAGGGCCTGACACCCCTCCAGCACCATGGCCAGGGTTCTGCGGGCCGGGCACCCTTTCAGTGCCATGAATCGGGGTGTGAGGGCCGGGCACCACTTTAGGTACATGACCAGGGGTGTGAGGGCCGGGCAAACCTTCAGTGCCATGGCTAGGGGTGTGAGAGCCGGGCACCTCATCAGTGCCTTGACCCAAAGTATGGGCCGGGCACCTTCAGATTACTATCGGGTGTGAGGCCGACACCCCTTCAGCATACGACCTGGGTGAGGCTGGGCACCTTCAGCACTGCGACTGGGTGAGGCCCAGGCACCCCTTTCAAAAGGCGAATTGTGTGTGAGGCCGCAATCTCTTCTGTGATATTTAATCTGCAAGTGAGGCCGGCACCCTTTCTGCATTGACCCGGTGAGGCTGGCACTCTCCAGCACTAAGGACCTGGGTGTGAGGGCCGGGCACCCCCTCAGAGCCATGACCCGGGGTGTGAGGGCCCGGCACCCCTTCAGTGACATGACCCGGGGTGTGAGGGCCGGGCACCCTTTCAAAGTCATGAACCTGGGTGTGAGGGCCGGGCACCCCTTCACATGACCCGGGGTGTCAGGGCTGGGCACCCCTCCAGCACCATGACCCGGAGTGTGAGGGCCGGGTACCCCATAAGAGACATGAACCGGGGTTTTAGGGCCGGGCACCCCTTCAGTGACATGAAACGGGGTGTGGGGGCAGGGCACCCCTACAGTGTTATGAACCGGGGTGTGAGGGCCGGGCACCCTTTCACATCACCCAGGGTGTAAGGGCCGGGCCCCCAATCAGCACCATGACCCGGGGTGTGAGGGCCAGGCACCCCTTCAGTGCCATGACCCGGAGTGCGAGAGCTGGGCACCCCTTCAGTGACATGACCTGACGTGTGAGGGACGGGCACAATTTCAGTGACATGACCCGGGGTGTGAGCGCCGGGCACCCCTCCAGCACCATGACCCGGGGTGTGAGGGCCGGGCACCCCTTCAGTGCCATGACCCGGGGTGTGAGGGCCGGGCACCCCTTCAGTGTCATGAATCGGGGTGTGAAGGCCGGGCACCCTTTCAGTGCCATGAAACAGGGTGTGAGGGCCGAGCACCCCTACAGTGCTGCGAACCGGGGTGTGAGCGCCGGGCACCATATCAGTGCCATGACCCGGGGTGTGAGGGCCGGGCACCCCTTTAGTGACATGACCCGGGGTGTGAGGGCCGGGCATCCCCTTCAGCACCATGACCCGGGGTGTGAGGGCCGGGCTCCCCTTCAGTGCCATGACCCGGGGTGTGAGGGCTGGGCACCCCTTCAGTGACATGACCAAGGGTGTGAGGACCGGGCACCCGTTCAGTGCCATGAATCGGGGTGTGATGTCCGGGCACCCCTTCAGCTTCATGATCCGGTATGTGAGGACCGGGCACCCCTCCAGCATCATGGCCCGGGGTGTGAGGGCCGGGCACCCTTTCAGTGACATGAATCGGGGTGTGAGGGCCGGGCACCACTTTAGGTACATGACCAGGGGTGTGAGGGCCGGGCAAAGCTTCAGTGCCATGGCCAGGGGTGTGAGGGCCGGGCACCTCATCAGTGCCATGACCAGGGGTGTGAGGGCCAGGCACCCCTTAAGTGCCATGAAATGGGGTGTGAGTGTCGGGCACCCATACAGTGCTTTGAACCATTGTGTGAGGGCCGGGCACCCCTTCACATGACCCGGGGTGTCAGGGTTCGGCACCCCTCCAGCACCATGACCCGGAGTGTGAGGGCCGGTCACCCCATAAGTGACATGAACCGGGGTTTTGGGCCGGGCACCCCTTAAGTGACATGAAACGGGGTGTGGGGGCAGGGCACCCCTACAGTGTTATGAACCGGGGTGTGAGGGCCGGGTACCCTTTCACATGACCCGGGGTGTAAGGGCCGGGCGCCCCTTCTGCACCATGACCCGGGGTGTGAGGGCCAGGCACCCCTTCAGTGCCATGACCCGGAGTGTTGAGGGCCGGGCACCCCTTCAGTGACATGACCCGTGAGGGCAGGCACCTCTTCAGTGTCAGCGACCTGGGGTGTGGAGGGCTGGCACCTCCAGCACCATGACCCGGGTGTGAGGGCTGGCAACCCTTCAGTGTAACGAATCGGGTGAGGGCCGGGCGCGCCCTTTCAGTGCCAAGGAATCGGGGTATGATGGCCGGCACCCCTTCAGCACCATGACCCGTGGTGTGAGGGCCGGGCACCAATCCAGCACCATGGCTCGCGTGTGAGGGCCGGACACCCTTCAGTGACATGATCCGGGGTGTGGGAGGGCTGGGCACCCTTTAGTGACATGAATTCCGGGTGGAGCAGGGCACTCCCTTCAGCACTGCACTGGGGTGTGAGGGCCGGGCACTCCCCTTCAGTGCCATGGCCTGGGAGAGCTGGCTCCCCTTCAGTGCCATGACTTGGGGTGTGAGGGCTGGACACCCCTTCAGTGACATGATCCGGGGTGAGAGGGCCGGGTTCCCTTTCAGTGTCATGAACCTGGGTGTGAGGGTCGGGCACCCCTTCACATGACCCGGGGTGTAAGGGCGGGGCACCCCTTCAGCACCATGACCTGGAGTGTGAGGGCCGGGCACCCCATAAGTGACATGAACCGGGGTTTTAGGGCCGTGCACTCCTTCAGTGATATGAAACGGGGTGTGGTGGCAGGGCACCCCTACAGTGTTATGAACCGGTGTGTGAGGGTCGGGCACCCTTTCACATGACCCGGGGTGTAAGGGCCGGGCACCCCTTCAGCACCATCTCCCGGGGTGTGAGGGCCAGGCACCCCTTCAGTATCATGACCCGGAGTGTGAGAGATGGGCACCCCTTCAGTGACATGACCCGGGGTGTGAGGGCCGGGCACCCTTTCAGTGACATGACCCGGGGTGTGAGGGCTGGGCACCCCTCCAGCACCCTGACCCGGGGTGTGAGGGCCGGGCACCCCTTCAGTATCATGACCCGGAGTGTGAGAGCTGGGCACCCCTTCAGTGACATGACCCGGGGTGTGAGGGCCGGGCACCCTTTCAGTGACATGACCCGGGGTGTGAGGCCGGCACTCCTTCAGCACCCTGACCCGGGGTGTGAGGCCAGGGCACCCCTTCAGTGCCATGACCCGGGGGTGAGGCCGGCACCCCTTCAGTGTCACGAACCGGGGTGTGAGGGCCGGGCACCCTTTCAGTGCCATGAATCGGGGTGTGAGGGCCGGGCACCCCTTCAGAACCATGACCCGGGGTGTGAGGGCCGGGCACCAATCCAGCACCATCGCCCGTGGTGTGAGGGCCAGGCACCCCTTCAGTGCCATGACCAGGAGTGTGAGAACTGTGCACCCCTTCAGTGACATGACCCGGGGTGTGAGGGCCGGTCACCCTTTCAGTGACATGAAACGGGGTGTGAGGGCCGGGCACCCCTACAGTGCTGCGAACCGGGGTGTGAGGGCCGGGCACCCCTTCAGTGTCATGAATCAGGGTGTGAGGGCCGGGCACCCTTTCAGTGCCATGAAACGGGGTGTGAGGGCCGGGCACCCCTACAGTGCTGCGAACCGGGGTGTGAGGGCCGGGCACCCCATCAGCACCATGACCCGGTGTGTGAGGGCCGGGAAACGCTTCAACCCCATGACCCTGGGTGTGAGAGCCGGGCACCCCTTTATGTCCATGACCCGGGGTGTCATGGCCGTGCACCCCTTCAGTGACATGAACCGGGGTGTGAGGGCCGGGCACCCTTTTAGTGACATGACCCAGGGTGTGAGGGCTGGGCACCCTTTCAGTGACATGACCCGGGTGTGTGGGCGCCGGGCACCCCTCCAGGACCATGACCCGGGGTGTGAGGGCCACGCACCCCTTCAGTGTCATGACCAGGGGTGTGAGGGACGGGCATCCCTTCAGCACCAAGACCCGGGGTGTGAGGGCCCGGCACCCCTTCATTGCCATGACCCGGGGTGTGAGGGCCGGGCACTCTTTCAGTGTCATGAACCTGGGTGTGAGGGCCGGGCACCCCTTAAGTGCCATGAAACGGAGTGTGAGTGCCGGGCACCCATACAGTGCTTTGAACCAGGGTGTGAGGGCCGGGCACCCCATCAGCACCATGACCCGGTGTGTGAGGGCCGGGAAACGCTTCAACCCCATGACCCTGGGTGTGAGGGCCGGGCACCCCTTTAGGTCCATGACCCGGGGTGTCATGGCCGTGCACCCCTTCAGTGACATGAACCGGGGTGTGAGGGCCGGGCACCCTTTCAGTGACATGACCCAGGGTGTGAGGGCCGGGCACCCCTTCAGTGACATGACCCGGGGTATGAGGGCCGGGCACGCTTTCAGTGTCATGAACCTGGGTGTGAGGGCCGGGCACCCCTTATGTTCCATGAAACGGGGTGTGAGGGCCGGGCACCCCTACAATGCCAAGAATCTGGGTGTGAGGGCGGGGCTTGCTTCAGAACCTTTCATGACCCGGGGTGTTAGGGCTGGACACCCCTTCAGTGACATGACCCGGGGTGAGAGGGCCGGGTTCCCTTTAAGTGTCATGAACCTGGGTGTGAGGGCCGGGAACCCCTTCACATGACCTGGGGTGTTAGGGCCGGGCACCCCTCCAGCACCATGACCCGGAGTGTGATGGCCGGGCACCCCATAAGTGACATGAACCGGGGTTTTAGGGCCGGGCACTCCTTCAGTGACATGAAACGGGGTGTGGGGGCAGGGCACCCCTACAGTGTTATGAACCGGGGTGTGAGGGCAGGGCACTCCTTCAGTGATATGAAACGGGGTGTGGTGGCAGGGCACCCCTACAGTGTTATGAACTGGTGTGTGAGGGTCGGGCACCCTTTCACATGACCCGGGGTGTAAGGGCCGGGCACCCCTTCAGCACCATCTCCCGGGTTGTGAGGGCCAGGCACCCCTTCAGTATCATGACCCGGAGTGTGAGAGATGGGCACCCCTTCAGTGACATGACCCGGGGTGTGAGGGCCGGGCACCCTTTCAGTGACATGACCCGGGGTGTGAGGGCTGGGCACCCCTCCAGCACCCTGACCCGGGGTGTGAGGGCCGGGCACCCCTTCAGTATCATGACCCGGAGTGTGAGAGCTGGGCACCCCTTCAGTGACATGACCCGGGGTGTGAGGGCCGGGCACCCTTTCAGTGACATGACCCGGGGTGTGAGGGCAGGGCACCCCTCCAGCACCATGGCCTGGGGTGTGAGGGCCGGGCACCCCTTCAGTGGTCATGACCC
>NW_024727532.1:0-7500 GCF_018991925.1 Homarus americanus
GTCGATTTAATAGCATACTACAGAAACTTGCACACCCGAATGGGAGACCGTCAAAGTCAATCGGGGTCGATTTGATAGCATACTACAGAAACTTGCACACCCGAATGGGAGACAGTCAAAGTCAATCGGGGGTCGATTTAATAGCATACTACAGAAACTTGCACACCCGAATGGGAGAACGTCAAAGTCAATCGGGGGTCGAGCATACTTTACAAAATGATCCGAGAATCTGCACACACCGAGTGGGAGACGGTGATGAAAACGTCCGCCCTTGTACGCTGGATGGCACTATTTCACTATAGTAAGGGGTAGTGGCACCTCGGTCATATTGTACAACATACCAGAGAAGTTCCACACCCGCATGGGAGACCGTCAAAGTCAATCGGGGGTCGATTTAATAGCATACTACAGAAACTTGCACACCCGAATGGGAGACCGTCAGAGTCAATCGAGGGTCGATTTAATAGCATACTATACAAAATGATCCGAGAATGTACACACACCGAGTGGGAGACGGTGATGAAAGCGTCCGCCCTTGTACACTGGATGGCACTATTTCACTATAGTAAGGGGTAGGGCCACCTCGGTCATATTATACAACATACCAGAGAAGTTCCACACCCGCATGGGAGACCGTCAAAGTGAATCGGGGGTCGATTTGATAGCATACTACAGAGAACTTGCACACCCGAATGGGAGACCATCAAAGTCAATCGGGGGTCGATTTGATAGCATACTACAGAGAACTTGCACACCCGAATGGGAGACAGTCAAAGTCAATCGGGGGTCGATTTAATAGCATACTGAAACGCACGCGAATGGGAGACCGTCAAAAGTCAATCGGGGGGTCGGTTGATGTTATACTACGAAACTTGCGAATGGAGACCGTCAAGAATCAATCGGTCGATTTGATAGCATACTACAGAAACTTGCACGAATGGAGACAATCCGAAAGTCAATCCAGGAGTCGATTTATCTTCTCTACAAAGCTTTTGCAGATAGAGACAGTCAAAGTCAATCAGGGGTCGATTTAATAACATACTACAAAACACACACCGAATGGAGACCTTCAAAAAGTCAATGGGGATTTAATAACATACTACAAACTTGCACACCCGAATGGGAAGACCATCAAAATCCGTCAGAGGTCGTTTTGTGTATACTACAGAAACTTGCACACCCGAATGGGAGGCAGTCAAAGTCAATCGGGGGTCGATTTAATAGCATACTACAGAAACTTGCACACCCGAATGGGAGACCGTCAAAGTCAATCGGGGGTCGAGCATACTTTACAAAATGATCCGAGAATCTGCACACACCGAGTGGGAGACGGTGATGAAAACGTCCGCCCTTATATGTTCGATTGCACTATTTCACTATATTAAGGGGAGAGGGTGCCTTCGCACACATATTCGGTGTGAAATATCTTCCGCCCCCCAGCGGAGCGCTTCGGCGCCTCTGCGAAGCAAAGCGCGGCATTCAAAACAACAACCAAAATTGCCGTCGATTTCCTCTCCCTGCCCTGCAATGGCTGGAGCAGCAGCAGAAGGAGAGAGAGAGAAAATAGTCTCATGGGGTCAGAGGAATGGCAGTGGAGCGCGATCTATGAATTTCACTAGCCAGGTCTGTCTCCCAATTGAACATTATTACTCTCTCGGCGCACACGTCGCCACCACGGTTTCCGCGACAGCAGCAGCATCATGATGATGTTGCGTCTATTGTAAGTCCGGAACCGGGTTATTCGGCTGTTCGCGAACAGTCGGGTTTTAACCTTGCCTAACAAACGATCAAACAACTTCCACTCTCGAGGTGCGGTACGGTGACTGTCCTATCGTCCGCTCTTGTATGCTGGATTGTACTATTTCACTATATTAAGGGGAGAGGGTGCCTTCACACACCTATTCGGTGTGGAATATCTTCCGCCCCCCAGCGGAGCGCTTCGGCGCCTCTGCAAAGCAAAGCGCGGCATTCAAAAACAACAACCAAAGATGCCGTCGCTTTCCCTTCCCTGCCCTGCAATGGCTGGAGCAGCAAAAGGAGAGAAAATAGTCTCATGGGCTCAGAGGAATGGCAGTGGAGCGGGTTCTATGAATTTCACTAGCCAGGTCTGTCTCCCAATTGAACATTATTACTCTCTCGGCGCACACGTCGCCACCACGGTTTCCGCGACAGCAGCAGCATCATGATGTTGCGTCTATTGTAAGTCCGGAACCGGGTTATTCGGCTGTTCGCGAACAGTCAGGTTTTAACCTTGCCTAACAAACGATCAAACAACTTCCACTCTCGAGGTGCGGTACGGTGACTGTCCTATCGTCCGCTCTTGTATGCTGGATTGCACTATTTCACTATATTAAGGGGAGAGGGTGCCTTCACACACCTATTCGGTGTGGAATGTCTTCCGCCCCCCAGCGGAGCGCTTCGGCGCCTCTGCGAAGCAAAGCGCGGCATTCAAAAACAACAACCAAAGTTGCCGTCGCTTTCCCTTCCCTGCCCTGCAATGGCTGGAGCAGCAGCAGAAGGAGAGAGAGAGAGAGAGAAAATAGTCTCATGGGGTCAGAGGAATGGCAGTGGAGTGGGTTCTATGAATTTCACTAGCCAGGTCTGTCTCCCAATTGAGCATTATTACTCTCTCGGCGCCACCACGGTTTCCGTGACAGCAGCAGCAGCAGCATCATGATGATGTTGCGTCTATTGTAAGTCCAGACCCGGGTTATTCGGCTGTTCGGGAACAGTCAGGTTTTAACCTTGCCTAACAAACGATCAAACAACTTCCACTCTCGAGGTGCGGTACGGTGACTGTCCTATCGTCCGCTCTTGTATGCTGGATTGCACTATTTCACTATATTAAGGGGAGAGGGTGCCTTCACACACATATTCGGTGTGAAATATCTTCCGCCCCCCAGCGGAGCGCTTCGGCGCCTTTGCGAAGCAAAACGCGGCATTCAAAAACAACAACCAAAATTGCCATCGATTTCCTCTCCCTGCCCTGCAATGGCTGGAGCAGAAGGAGAGCGAGAGAGAGAATAGTCTCATTGGGTCAGAGGAATGGCAGTGGAGCGGGCTAATGGCGAGTAGGCTCGCGATCTATCAATTACACTAGCCAGGTCGCTCTCCCTATTGAACATTATTACTCTCTCTCGGCGCACACGTCGCCACTGCGGTTTCCGCGACAGCAGCAGCAGCAGCATCATGATGTTGCATCCACCAATTAGTCCGGAACCGGGTTATTCGGCTGTCTGCGAACAGTCCGGTTTTAACCTTACCCAACAAACAACATCCACTCTCGAGGTGCGGTATGGTGAATGTCCTATCGTCCGACCTTGTATGCTGGATTGCACTATTTCACTTTATTAAGGGGAGAGGGTGCCTTCACACACATATTCGGTGTGAAATATCTTCCGCCCCCCAGCGGAGCGCCTCTGTGAAGCAAAGCGCGGCATTCAAAACAACAACCATAATTGCCGTCGCTTCCCTGCCCTGCAATGGCTGGAGCAGAAGGAGAGAGATTTTAGTCTCATTGGATCAGAGGAATGGCAGTGGAGTGGGCTTATGGCGAGTAGCCTCGCGCTCTATCAATTACACTTGCCAGGTCTCTCTTCCGTTTGGACATTATTTACTCCGTCTCTCTCTCGGCGCACACGTCGCCACCCTACTAGTTTCCTTCACAGCATATGCTGCGGCCTTTCAGTCCGGGCTCCCCTTCGCCTTGCTGTCTGCCCAACTTAGCGGACTTGCGTTGGCTGATCACCCCGTCTTCGCGTCTGTGCCGGCCTTCAATGCAGCGCCCAACCGTCTCTTGACCGAGATTCATTGCACTATTCCACGCGCAAACGGCTACCCTAAATGTGCATAGACAACGCTCATGGTTCAACACGACCAGGGCGCAGTCTGGGAGCCGAGTATACTAAAAAGAGAGTTTAGCAGCCAAAACTCGTCAAAACACACGTTGGGCGACGATGGCGCTCATGAGCCCACGTCCCCACAAACAGTAAGAGAAAGAGAGAGAGGAGGAGATGGACCAATGTGCGGTCCCTCGCCCAATGTCTTATGCCTCGCTGGGGCAAAGAGAAGAGAAGAGAAGAGGAGCGGATAAGGGAGGAGATTGGCCAACGTGCGGTCCCTCGCCCAATGTCGGCTGCCTCGCTGGAGCTGGGTAAAGAGGAGAGGAGCGGATAAGGGAGGAGATTGGCACACACGGTGGCGCTGCCGGCGCCGAGGATAGCAAGAGAAGGTGCAGTTTGATCTGATCATCTGGTTTGCTATTTCTCTAAGGCCAACGTGCGGTCCCACGCCCAATGTCGGCTGCCTCGCTGGGGCAAAGAGAAGAGGAGCGGATAAGGGAGGAGATTGGCACACACGGTGGCGCTGCCGGCGCCGAGGATAACGAGAGAAGGTGCAGTTTGATCTGATCATCTGGTTTGCTATTTCTCTAAGTTCAACGTGCGGTCCCTCGCCCAATGTCTTCTGCCTCGCTGGGGCAAAGAGAAGAGGAGCGGATAAGGGAGGAGATTGGCCAACGTGCGGTCCCTCGCCCAATGTCGGCTGCCTCGCTGGAGCTGGGGCAAAGAGGAGCGGATAAGGGAGGAGATTGGCACACACGGTGGCGCTGCCGGCGCCGAGGATAGCAAGAGAAGGTGCAGTTAGATCTGATCATCTGGTTTGCTATTTCTCTAAGGCCAACGTGCGGTCCCTCGCCCAATGTCTTCTGCCTCTCTCTCAATCTAACTATTTTGGCCGCCGTGATAGGCGCCGCCAACAGCAGCAGCTACCTGGTTGATCCTGCCAGTAGTCATATGCTTGTCTCAAAGATTAAGCCATGCATGTGTAAGTACAAGCCGATTTAAGGCGAAACCGCGAATGGCTCATTAAATCAGCTATGTTTCATTGGATCTGTAAACCCACTTACTTGGATAACTGTGGCAATTCTAGAGCTAATACATGCAATTGGTCTCTGACCGCAAGGGAAGAGCGCTTTTATTAGTTCAAAACTGGTCGGGCCCCCGTCCGTAACCCACCTGTGGTGAATCTGAATAACTTCGGGCTGAGCGCACGGTCTCCGCACCGGCGCCGCTTCTTTCAAGTGTCTGCCTTATCAGCTTTCGATTGTAGGTTATGCGCCTACAATGGCTATAACGGGTAACGGGGAATCAGGGTTCGATTCCGGAGAGGGAGCCTGAGAAACGGCTACCACATCTAAGGAAGGCAGCAGGCACGCAAATTACCCACTCCCGGCACGGGGAGGTAGTGGCGAAAAATAACGATGTGAGTCTCATCCGAGGCCTCGCAATCGGAATGAGTACACTTTAAATCCTTTAACGAGTATCCATTGGAGGGCAAGTCTGGTGCCAGCAGCCGCGGTAATTCCAGCTCCAATAGCGTATATTAAAGTTGTGCGGTTAAAAAGCAATGGTTGGATCTCAGTTCGGACGGCTGATTGCACGCCGGTGTTTACTGTCGCATCTCGAACAGCAGCCCTTACGGCTCGCACGGGATGCTCTTTGTCGAGTGTGTCGAGTGGCGGAGAAGTTTACTTTGAAAAATTAGAGTGCTCAGAGCAGGTATTTGAATGGCCGAATGGTGATGCATGGAATAATGGAATAGGACCTGCGGTTCTATTTTTGTTAGTTTTGGAACCAGAGGTAATGACTAATGTCAGACGAAGCGGGGCATTCGTATTGCGGCGCTAGAGGTGAAATTCTTGGACGTCGCAAGACGAACTGCAACATTTGCCAGGATGTTTTCATTATCAAGAACGAAAGTTAGAGGTTCGAAGGCGATCAGATACAGCCCTAGTTCTAACCATAAACGATGCCAACTAGCGATCCGCCGGCGTTATTCCCATGACCCGGCGGGCAGCTTCCGGGAAACCAAAGTCTTTGGGTTCCGGGGGAAGTATGGTTGCAAAGCTGAAACTTAAAGGAATTGACGGAAGGGCACCACCAGGAGTGGAGCCTGCGGCTTAATTTGACTCAACACGGGAAACCTCACCAGGCCCAGACACCGGAAGGATTGACAGATTGAGAGCTCTTTCTCGATACGGTGGGTGGTGGTGCATGGCCGTTCTTAGTTGGTGGAGCGATTTGTCTGGTTAATTCCGATAACGAACGAGACTCTGGCCTACTAAGTAGTCGACGGATCTCCAGAAAATGGTGTCCAGTTCGCAACTTCTTAGAGGGATAAGCGGCAATTCTAGCCGCACGAGATTGAGCAATAACAGGTCTGTGATGCCCTTAGATGTTCTGGGCCGCACGCGCGCTACACTGAAGGGATCAACGAGTTTTCCCCCTCCGAGAGGAGCGGGTAACCCGTTCAAAGCCTTTCTTGATAGGGATTGGGGCTTGCAATTGTTTCCCAAGAACGAGGAATTCCCAGTAAGTGCAAGTCATCAGCTTGCGCTGACTACGTCTCTGCCCTTTGTACACACCGCCCGGGGGTCGATGAAGACCGCAGCAAACTGTGTGTCGGTATGTGAATCGCAAGAATACCAGATACATCGACAAGTTGAACGCATATTGCGGCGGCGGCAGCCATATGAGCTTGTCGCCGCCACTCCTCTACGAGGGTCGGAAATATACATCCATCGGTTGCTGCGAGTTCGGTGCCTGCTGACTGTCTCCCCGACACGAGGGTAACCCGAACCGAGCTTCCGCCTTGGGGTTTAATCGCCCGCGCCTTGCGCGAGGCGTGCCCTTAAAAACAAGCCTATCACTAGCAAGTCCATGGACTTGGCGCACCCACATTCAACCACAACAAAGCCGGGCACACACACATATGTGTGTGTCCCGTCCCGACGACAGTTGTCGCCCTCGCAAATAACTGGAGGCGCTCTTTTGCCTGCTGTCCACAGAGACACGAATGGCCGTCGGCTGCTCATGGCTGATGCTGCACATGTTCTAAGAGGCACACGTCCTCCTCCTTCTCTCTCGGAGAAGAAGCACTCCATCCCACGAAGAGGAAACGAAACCGGGTCGGATATCTTTTAAGTAAGCCCGCCGGAATTTCGTCTATCACCTCGAAAAGAGTGCTTGGCATGCATTGCAGTGGAACCTAAATTGATGAGTGCGCCTGGGCCTGCAGTCTACCATGTAGTGGTGCAGGCAGAGAGATGAGAATGCTTGGGTGACACCGTGCTCTTCCTCACGCGCTCCTCCACCCTCTCCCACGGTCAGACGCGGTGTGGGCGTTCTCTTTGAGAGTTCGCCACGAGTCCACGTCTATCTCATGACTGACAGGCCTGGGAGGGAGGCAGGGGGAGTTCTCTCTAAACGCGTTAAAGACGGTGTTGCGCCTCATAACGGCGCTCGCCGGGATAGAGCACTAGTTCTGCAGCCGGAAAGGCCGCTCACGCCAATTAATACTGCGACTCTCGCTCTCTTTCTCCGGATAAACAAGTGCCACTGCTGTGGCATGCGGGAACGGGGAAAGAGGTCAAAGTTTAAGCGGCAAAGGTGCGGCCGAGTAAGGGCGGAACACGAGCGTATATGCATTAAAACTGTGTAT
>NW_024727532.1:15000-17034 GCF_018991925.1 Homarus americanus
GGTCGATTTAATAGCATACAACAGAAACTTGCACACCCGAATGGGAGACAGTCAAAGTCAATCGGGGGTCGATTTAATAGCATACTACAGAAACTTGCACACCCGAATGGGAGACCGTCAAAAGTCAATCGGGGTCGATTCGATAACATACTACAGAAGCACACACCCGAATCAGGAGACCGTCAAAGTCAATCGGGGTCGATTTGAAAATCAACATCCTACAGAAAACTTACACAGCAGATGGGAATAGTCAAAAAGTCAATGGGGGTCGATTTAATAGCATATACTACAGAAACTTGCACACCGAATGGGAGACAGTCAAAAAGTCAATGAGGAATTGATTTAATAGCATACTACAGAAACACACCCGAATGGGGAGACCGTCAAAGTCAATCGGGGGTCGATTTAATAGCATACTACAGAAACTTGCACACCGAATGGGGAGACCGTCAAAGTCAATCGGGGGTCGATTTGATAGCCTACTACAGAAACTTGCACACCCGAATGGGAGCCAGTCAAAGTCAATCGGGGGTCGATTTAATAGCATACTACAGAAACTTGCACACCCGAATGGGAGACCGTCAGAGTCAATCGAGGGTCGATTTAATAGCATACTATACAAAATGATCCGAGAATGTGCACACACCGAGTGGGAGACGGTGATGAAAGCGTCCGCCCTTGTACACTGGATGGCACTATTTCACTATAGTAAGGGGTAGAGGCACCTCGGTCATATTATACAAAATACCAGAGAAGTTCCACACCCGCATGGGAGACCGTCAAAGTCAATCGGGGGTCGATTTGATAGTATACTACAGAAACTTGCACACCCGAATGGGAGACCGTCAACGTCAATCGGGGGTCGATTTAATAGCATACTACAGAAACTTGCACACCCGAATGGGAGACCGTCCAAAGTCAATGGTCGATTTAATAGCATACTACAGAAACTTGCACACCCAGACCAGGGGAGACCGTCAAAAAGTCAATGAGTCGATTTGTTAACAAAATACAGAAACTTACACCGAATGGGGAGACACTCCAAAGTCAATCGAGAGTGCGATTTAATAACATACTACAAGAAACTTGCACACCGAATGGGGAGACAGTCAAAATCAATGAGAATTGATTTAATAGCATACTACAGAAACTTGCACACCGAATGGGAAGACCAAATCCAAAAATCAATAGGGGTCGATTTAATAGCATACTACAGAAACTTGCACACCCGCATGGGAGACCGTCAGAGTCAATCGGGGGTCGATTTAATAGCATACTACAGAAACTTGCACACCCGAATGGAAGACCGTCAAAGTCAATCGGGTGTCGATTTGATAGCATACTACAGAAACTTGCACACCCGAATGGCAGACCGTCAAAGTCAATCGGGGGTCGAATTGAGAGCATACTACAGAAACTTGCACACCCGAATGGGAGACAGTCAAAGTCAATCGGGGGTCGATTTAATAGCATACTACAGAAACTTGCACACCCGAATGGGAGACCGTCAAAGTCAATCGGGGGTCGATTTGATAGCATACTACAGAAACTTGCACACCCGAATGGGAGACAGTCAAAGTCAATCGGGGGTCGATTTAATAGCATACTACAGAAACTTGCACACCCGAATGGGAGACCGTCAAAGTCAATCGGGGGTCGATTTAATAGCATACTACAGAAACTTGCACACCCGCATGGGAGACCGTCAGAGTCAATCGGGGGTCGATTTGATAGCATACTACAGAAACTTGCACACCCAAATGGGAGACAGTCAAAGTCAATCGGGGGTCGATTTGATAGCATACTACAGAAACTTGCACACCCGAATGGGAGACAGTCAAAGTCAATCGAGGGTCGATTTAATAGCATACTACAGAAACTTGCACACCCAAATGGGAGACAGTCAAAGTCAATCGGGGGTCGATTTGATAGCATACTACAGAAACTTGCACACCCGAATGGGAGGCAGTCAAAGTCAATCGGGGGTCGATTTAATAGCATACTACAGAAACTTGCACACCCAAATGGGAGACA
>NW_024727533.1:0-19429 GCF_018991925.1 Homarus americanus
AAGTTATTTCTTATTGCATTAACATTAATGGTAATACAGAATTGGCGATGTATCTATATTATTATTTATCAATGGTTTCCCAAGCTCTGTCCGTGGTGACGAGCGGGAAACAACCATTGGTCAAACTATCGTCTGGCGTGTGTTCGTTTGTGTGTCGCATTGTTGTCAGCATGGTGAGCTGTCGTCCAGAAAGGCCACCTAGTCTCACCTTCCGTTCGAGCAGGGTGTTCTTGTTATTATGACTCGTGACTGTACAAAAAATATAAAATGTACAAGAAAATAATAGACAACCAAATAAAAATAGACACTCGGCATTCTGCATTGCTAAGGAAATCGAAATCTATTCGTTGGACGGTTTGAGACGAGACTAAGTAAAGTTTTATCTGAGTAAATCAAAGAAGAGATTTTACTTAGTAGCTAAACAAGTAGACCTATTGTACTGTAGGAATAGTTTAGTGTAGCCTACTAATTAATTAATTTTAATTGTTGTTTCTACACTGCAGCACTATAAAAAAATATATTTAACATTTCTTGCTAAATGAAAAAATGTAGGATTCACGTTGTTTAGAGATGCGAAATCGGCGAATCATGGGTCTAGGGGTGCCAACTTACTTACCAAACTAAGTGCCAATAGAACGTTGTCATAACTAAGTTAACTATGATTCTTTAATATAAAAAGATATATAAAAATATAAAAAATAACAGGATTTTTCAATGTATGAGAGGTTTTCAATTTTTTTCCTCAAGTTTTCAAGGTTAGGGTGAAATTTTCAATATACTGTATAGCAACATATTTCAAGCAGTGGCTCCACTGGTCATACATAGCCCCTACACACAAACAAGCACCCAAGCAGTTCAACAATCGAGCTCTGATACTTCCATTTCCCAATAAGGACCGGGAAAGGATATCATTGTTTTGTTTAATACATTAACGAAAAAATTTATCCAATCAAGTTTTACATTATTTGACATAATGGTACACATTAACAGACAGAGAGAGAAAACTACAGGGGTAGACCGGAGGTGGTGGAGACCTGGTGACACCCATGCCGGACAAGTTACGTGTTATGCATATTTTTTTTTTAATCTAAAGAATAGATCGTTTGAATTATTGTCTTGTCATTTTTATCTGTAAATGTTAAAAAAAAATTTTTGAATGCATATAACATTAACTGGGCAACATTTATGGTTACCTATAAGAGTTTAACTAATGATAAAATATGTTCCTGCTGCTTTTACCTTATTTTTCCAGCCAACCCTATTCAGCGGTGTGACCTACTTCTAGTTGTGACACACTTTTATATTAATCATGTCTCTCATTTGTCACCTATAATCCCACCATGATATCCATTGTAGGGATCAAACTATGTAGACTATGATAAGGCCATTATCACGAAGGGTAATAAAGCATTCTCTTATGAACCATATTATCACATTCATGCTAAGTTTCTGGCTACCAATCTGAGGGACAATAAACCCCAAGTCCAGTAATTCCGACCGGTTACATATATATATATATATATATATATATATATATATATATATATATATATATATATATATATATATATATATATATATATATATATAACTATATATCTGACTCATGATATTATATATATATATACAACGTATTGTCCCTGGGGGAACAGGTATGGTCACTATTCTTTGGAGATCTTCCGCGCTTCTCGCCTGGTAGTTGACACAGGTCTACACGCCCTCGGCTGGACCCGTCAGGAGGCCGTCGACTACCTGATTAACCACACAGCCATGACTACTGTAAAAGTGGAGGTGGGTCATATTTGTGTTTACATCACGGATTCCTTACTTGACGTGTGGTAGGTGAGTGTGACAAGTCTTATTTGGTCACTGGGGAGAATGTAAGGGAGTTATTGAGAGAAAATTATTATTTATTCCTTCATCTTAATAGGGATATAAATATACCAACATGGTCTCAGAAGCATAGCGGTAAAACTCAAGTGATGGAAGTTGAGCTGAAGTTCGGTCCATGTGATTTCAGGATCTTAAATATGGTATTGCTAATCTATGGCACACGAATTCTTATACTTTTTCTTGCCTTACGCACATTAATTAATTCGTAATTGTGTGAGTCGTTGCAGAATGAGGTGGACCGGTACATTACTATGCCGGGCCAGGCGCTGGCTTACAAGGTGGGGCAACTCAAGCTAATGGACTTGAGGTACAAGGCCGCCAGTGTATTAGGCGACGAGTTTGACATTAAGAAGTTCCATGATGTTGTACTGGACTCTGTCGGACCTCTGGACCTGGTGGAGGACGAGGTCAACGCTTGGGTTAATGCTGGAGGAAAGAAACTTGATGTGGTGAGAGTAATACAATGTATAAAGTTATGGTCTTGTTAATATTACATCATCCATAATCTGAAGTAAATAAAATGTGATCATCTCTTCATTTTTATTTTCCTAAAAGGGAATAAATGTAAGTATATCCGTCATAAAGTGTTATGGAAATTTTTAGAAGACTTTGATAATTTTTTTTTCCGAGATACACGGAGGAATGGGAGAGAAGAAGTACAGTCACCCAAAAAAGTCCTGTCGCGAACCATGAACCCCGAGATTCAGACTCTTGAATCCGAAGCATTTATGGACAGAATAATGTATCAGTGTCTACTGCTTCGGGTTCACGAGTCTGAATCTCGGGGTTCGTGGTTCGCGACAGGACTTTTTTGGGTGACTGTACATAGGAGAATTAGGTGCGAGATGTCTGACTTAAGATAAAGCAGATATGACACCTACTCAACACCTTTTATCTCTTTCCTTAAACCCCACCCCTGTTGGCTACCCCTACCCGCCTTTATACCACCCTACTATTGGGACCACGCCCTTTCCACCACTGTAACTCGTCGGCCAGAGCGACTCGGCGCTTGTGTTCAAAGGCTACAGTGGCATCTCTATTTCAAATGACCGGAACTGTAGTTCTAAATCATGACGTAAAAAATGGTTTAAATATGTACTATGGACTAAAGTATAACTTAATACAAACTATTCATCCACTTTGGTTTGGTGTAAACAATCGGGATTTTCATTTTGTTCTGCCTCAGAGTACGGTACCCTCGCAATACAGTGGGTAATTCGCACAATCAATGAAATAATGCACTTCACAAGATTTCCTTTATTTAATATAACTGGTGTATCTTTTATTTTCTAAGAATATCAGGAGTCAAGATCTCTATTTTCTCTTGATTTTGGAATGTTTAATAAAGAAGGCCTTCCATGTTCCTGTCAATGTTTCCGATGCCAAGACAAACATCATAAAGTAGTTTCTGTAAATCAGTCTTGTACCTTTTCAAGATATTCACCTCCTCTGACCTCAGTCTTCAGGAAGAAGACTAAGAATCAGAGAATGAACAGGTGGATGTTAGAAATGAGGGAATATTCCTTTACCATTGATTATAAACCCGGTAAAGCAAATGTTGTAGCTGATGCATTAAGTAGACCCGTGAGAGTAGTAAGAGAAGGGCGGCTGAAAGACTTAGTTGCTCAATATCCCACACTAGAGGGCTTAACCCCTGCAGAGCTGGGACTAGAACAACAGAAAGAACCACGGTGGAAAGAGCTCTTGCAGTATTTGAATGGGGAAAAGTTACCAGGGCACAGATACCCCAAAACCACCATTGATAAGTTTGAAGTGATAGATGGAGTTTTATATCTAGTGAAAGAACTAATTGACAAAGCCTTGCTCTATTGCTTAGTAGTACCTGATCATTTACGTGAAGCCGCCTTAAAGTTAGTACACAATAGTGCCAAGTCAGGTCACTTAGGGCAGTGGAAAACCATTGCCAGGGCAGAAAGTCTATTCTATTGGCCAAACTGCTGTAAGGATTGTATAGATTTTGTGAAGTCATGTGAAAGCTGTCAGAAATTCAAGGGAACTAAGGGTCTTACCCAGAAATGGCAGGCCTTACCGGTAGTTTCCAAGCCTCTCGAGCGAGTTTCTGTCGACCTGACTGACATGCATGCGGGGGTCAACAGGGTAACGTTTGTCTGCATAGCAAAAACTAGCATTTGGGTGTGGAGATCATGAAACCAAGTGTTGCTATTGTAAAAAATGCGTGCGAGTTATATACGGCGCCATTTTCTAAAATGGCCGACGTTTCTGTTACGAGTGTCGGAAATAAGAACCAATGAATAAATTACTGGTCAGCATATGAACTTCAAATGAGTCGTTGTGTAGACACCGAAGCAGTTAAAATTTAGATATTATATGTTATACTTGAAATGTAACATTGGTTTCGATGTGTTAGGTAAAACAAAGTAATGTTTATTATATTATCCCGAATACTAATGAACGAGTGAGCGCTCAATGGTTGTTTACGTGAAAACGTGAACGTCTTTTGTCTGTGACGTCATTTCCGCCCGCCTTTGCTCTCTTGGTTTTGCCTCTTAAAGCCAGGTGGCTTTTAGTATTGGGCTGGCAGTCATAAGATAAGTATCTCCTCTCCTCTTGTATATTTCTAGTGCCATAACGTGTAAACCTTGCTCGACTTTTAAGAACACCAAGTATTATATAGTGATCTATATGTTTGATCAGGTTTAGTTTTTATTTGTTAATTTTGTGCATAACTGATATATTTTATTTTTTGTTTGCTAATATATGTAATTAAATGTACATCATGATTTTCAATATACCCCATAGCAATGAGGGGCAGTCCGTTGGGTTTATATAATCATATCACCCCCTGTAACTTCCACTGGCTATGAGTTGGCATGGTCACATCATGCGATGGGTAAGTTCCTTGAAGGAGCGGCCTCAAGAATGTTAGGTTAGCATATAGAGGCCGGCTACTTGAGCATTCTTCCTCACTCTCTCACACAAGCAGGATGTATTTTATAAGAGTTATTTAATATATCCTCTTTCCTCATTTAAAACTCATAGCTTCAGTGATTAAGTTACGGTGATATACACTTGGAACTGTATATAATATATCTTCTTAATAAATACAGAAAGGACAGTTGGGTTTCGCTACTAAAACCCTGTATACCTTTACATGTCCCAGCCTCATTAACTCATCAAGAATCAACGGTTAAAGGGCCAGTTCATAGGTGGCAGCAAAGTAGTAACGGATGACAACATTCCGGTATATATATATATATATATATATATATATATATATATATATATATATATATATATATATATATATATATATATATATATATATATATATATATATATATATACATATATATATATATATACTACATAACAAGTCATGAGTGTTTTACGAAAACCAGAAAAACAAAAAACAATGACGTGTTATATTCTTCCAAAGTGTATTATAATATCCAGTCGTGTGATATTAAACGTTTTCATCCAAAGAGATGTACAAGTTTCTTTTTCTCAATAACCATTTTTGAGTTATTGATAACTTTTACCTATTGTGGCAAGTCGGTAACTCCCCTGTATGGCAACCAGGCGTGGCGGAGAAGAATTTGTGGCGTCAACATTCAACATCCTGTGAGTGGATACCCCCCAGTGACAGCCCATTGGGTCTTACAGTGTTGCCACATACCTACGTGCTTCGAGGTTTTGCAACACGTGGACCTTACACCATTTCGACATCACAAGTTGTTCAAACAGAATGTTTTGGCTGTTCATGAGGGCAGTTGTGTGTCCCCAGCGAGCCCGATAAATACAGGGCTACAAGAGGTTTGGCACACAGAAGAACCCCTGACCCTCACCCATGGTGGACTTTCCCAGCGAACCCAGTGACCCCACAGCCCTTGGTCAGCATTTTGGTGGGTAGTGGACTCCCCGTCGTTGAAGTGGACTCACCCGTCGCCATCTTGAAGCATCAGTCAGTTGCTACACAACGGAGACATCACCTGATCTACTATCAACACGGAGGACATTGACCTACTCGCCGACCCACTCACCGCGACCTTGAGTCAGCTGTGATTGTGGGAGGGAAGACTGCTTCTGACGGCTCCAGTGTTCTACGTCGACTCCAGACGACATTCCTAGGTTTTTAGGTATACATTATATATATATATATATATATATATATATATATATATATATATATATATATATATATATATATATATATATATATATATATATATATATATATATATATATATATATATATATATATATATATATATATATATATATATATACCCACAGTAATATATTCTACGGCATGCCTCCACAAAGATAGACTTCGTGTAGGTTATATTAATTTTATAAGTGTCTTGCTTACTTTTTATATGATTATATATGGATACTGAATAAATTAAAGTCCAGTATTAATTTTCTCTCATTCATTTATTGATAATTTCTTCATTTTACTAGTAACGTTATTTACTGTAAATGAAAGGCAAGATTATTTTTTTTATGAGATAACCTTTGATGTGATCTATTTTAATATTAATGGACCGTCTTTCTAAGTCATCGTCTTGGGACATTACTAAATTGGTGGAACATTATACTAGCGATTCAGATATTGCTGATGAGGTTAATGTCACGACTGAACAAATAGATTCAATAGATTCGCACGAAACACAGGCGCAATCAAAGCTAGACACTTCTGTTAGGAGTAGTGAAGATTTGATAGAACAATCATTTGACGATTTAAACCGTCGAACCCTAAGGTCAGGTAATAAGTATATGACGTCGCCTGATTACGGGCAGGTTCTCCTTTCTCCTCCACAGAAACACAGTGTGTGTCAGAAAACTTTTTATTACCTCCTCCATTAAAAAACCCCTCAGTTAGGAGTAAGATAAATAGCATGGCTACTTCTAACACCGGCATGTCTACTAACCCCTCTAACGTTATTCAGGTGTTACCGCGTGGCGATCTGGTCCGCGATTTTACAGGGGAAGATGGATATCGGGTAACTACATTTATAAGAGCTTGTGAGGATACCATGAACAATTTTCAGATAAGAGGAGATGATACGAAGAAATCATTTGTTCGCTCTCATATCCCACAGGGTAGTTTTGCAAGTGAACATTTGTACGTCAGTGTCTTGCTGACCCGAGGTATGAATATTTAAAAAAGGCTTTAATTGGTATTTTTGAGTTTGGTACACAGCAAGGACATTTATATTGGTTGTTTAGGTGGCTTGATTGTTTGACAAATGTAGTTCGCGCAGAAACTCCAATGAAGAGTGTCACCATTGCTGGTGATTGCTACCAGCTCCAGAGTGGTGGTGTCAAGAATAAAGAAAAGAAACATCCAACCACAGGCTCACGTCAAAGACATGGACCACCCAAAACATATGCAGCGGCTGCAAAGACTACGTCTGTGACAGACCATAAAGCTTATATGTGGTGTGAGTACCATCAGTCTGACTCTCACAACACAGATGACTGTGCCGCGATGCAAAGAGCTCGGAGTGTAGACGCAGGATCACCCCAGGTAACACAGCAGCGTACAGCGTGTCATTATCATTACAAGAAGTCGGGGATAAACCAGCGCCGGTGCCAGAACGAAGAAGGATAGGTACATCAGTACCAACGCCCAACAACACTTCTGTGGCAGCCTCGTTAATAGAAGCGCGCAACAAAGCGGAAGTGTTGTCCATTCCGGCGAAAGTTGGATCTATCAAGTTGGCTCTGGATATTGATACGGGTGCGTGTGCAAATGTGTTAGCCTTAGCATCCTATCAAGAGTTACAACGTAGATTCCCTCACCGAGATTTTTCATTTCGACCTACTGACACCGATCTTGAAGGAGTTTCCGGGATGCAGCTGAACATTGCAGGGATGGTAACTTTACCGCTACGCTTTTCTAGACGTGGTATTTCCTTTTATGCAGATTTTTATGTAGTCCAACAATTTAATTTACCAGCTGACGGGTTGATAGGTTTACCGACACTTAGAACAAATTTTATAGATGTTCGTCCATGTAATAATTCAATTACATTTAATGTTGTTTCCTACAATGCTATGGGCAATTCTGCACCGTTGCTCTCCGCAAGGTTGAAGGTATTATCCACCATGTCCATTAGGAGGAAGGGAGATAACGAGTCAAAGCGAGCTCAAGACATCACAGACTCACTTTCCCAGCGTGATTATAGCAGCAAAAGTTGGAAGAGTGTACCTGCAGTCTTAATGGGTACTCTCCACTATCAGAATGAGGAAATCACCACAGTCACTGTTGTTTTACCTGACGTGTGCACGGGGACTGATGTAGTGTGTCTACCGGAAACGTACAAGGATAAAGGCTCTATCGTGTGAATCTACATTGAGCACGATTCAACCTGGTGGTTTAACAGACGTTCTAGTTCTTAACAGGACAGGCTCTCTTAGAATATTGAAAGAGGGTTGTTATTTGTGTGATTTTCTAGTTTACCATAACAATGTTGCACCACAGCCTACGCAATTCCCAATTGGTAGTATTTTTCTCCACCTAAACAAACTAGGCAGGAGAGAATAGATCAAATATCACCACATGTTAAAGCAATTGATCATCCTCAAGGCAAGACTAAACTTTTAGAGCTGCTTGCCGACTACAGAAACATTGTAGCTTTACCAGGGGAACAGTTGGGGCACACAGATCTAACCTCACATCACATATCCTTAAAAGAGGGCACGAATCCAATTTACATACCAGCTTACCGACTCCCTCATAGCCAGTGCGCTGTAGTTCAGGACATGGTTCAGGTTATGTTGAATGGCAAGGTTATCACACATTCTAATTTCCTTTCAATAGCTCTTTGTTTTTAGTTTCAAGGAAGGATGGCGGTTGGCGCCCAGTTATTGATTTTAGGCGCGTTAATGAAAATACTATCCCAGATAAGTACCCTATGCCTGTCTTGAGTGATATTTTACAGTCCTTAGGCAAGGATAACGCTGTTTTTAGCAATTTAGATTTGCTTAGCTGGTATTGGCAAATACCGCTCGATGAAAAATCCCAAGAGGTTACTGCTTTTAGTACTCTTTTGGGCCATTTTGAATTTCTGCAGATGCCTTTTGGTCTCAGAAATGCCCCATTGACTTTTCAAAGGATGATCAACACCCTGTTTGCCGGATTGATAGGTACCACAGTCTGTGCTTACTTGGATGATCTCATAGTAGTCAGTAAGGATGTTGATACCCATCTTATCAAACTGCGTGAAATGTTACAAAAACTTTCTACAGCAGGTCTTAAAATTAAACTTTCTAAATGTGAGTTTCTAAAATCCAGAATCCATTTCCTTGGTCATGTAGTTGACGGCGAAGGTATTCATGCAGTTGATGATAAAGTTAAGGCTGTTGTTCAGTTCCCACGTCCTACATCTGTTGATAAGGTGCGTAGTTTTCTTGGTTTATCTGGATATTATCGTTCTTTTAATAAAAACTATACGACATTAGCTTCACCCTTAACTAAGTTACTGAAGAAAGATGCAATTTTGTATGGAATGCTGAACACGAGGATAGTTTTGTTGCATTGAAGACGGCACTTACCAATGCCCCTGTTTTAGCATTTCCTGATTACTCTCAAGATTTCACTCTGTGTACCGACGCCTCTGGACAAGGAATTGGAGCTGTACTCATGCAGTTGAACTCAAGAGGAAAATTTAGAGTAATTACTTTTGCAAGTCGTAAACTTAATGATGCCGAAACACGTTATTCAGTAACGCATTTAGAGGTGTTAGTTGTTGTTTGGGCACTGAAAAAGTTTAAAGACACAGCACACTCCATTGCTTCCTTTTATTGCAATCAGACTGCCCGCGTCTCCGTCTTCCTTGATATCAAAGGAGCCTTTGATACGGCTCAGCCTGCCCTCATTTTAGCTGAACTTGAGCGGTTAGGGGTTAAAGGGAGACTTCTTCAATGGATCGCCTCTTACCTCACTGGACGTTAGGCCCGAGTTCGCGTTGAAGTTTCTATAGCTCCTGTTCCAAGAAATGAACCTCGGCACCCCTCTAGGTGGAGTCCTGAGTCCCACCTTGTTTAACACTCTCATGCACTCCATTGCATCTCTCCCGTGGCCGACAGAAGTTGTTCACTCAAGATATGCCGACGATGTCCTCCTCCAAGCCCCTGACTACCTCAGCATGCAGGAGGCCCTTGATCTGGTCTCCAGAGAGTGTGATTCACTTGGTTTCCTTCTTTCAACTGCGAAAACAAAAGCCATGTGGCACGGTCGTGTTGTACCTCCACCCCTTCTCTTATCAGGAAAGCCCTTGGACTGGGTTAATGAGACAAAATTCTTGGGTGTGTATGTAACTCACACACGTTGTCAGATCCCTGAAGTCCGCTATCTTAGAGACATATGCTTTCGGTGTCTCGCTCCCCTCTCTACCATGTGCAGGGGTTCCTTTGGTGCCACCATCCCTGTACTTCTCACCAAGTACAAGTCCTTTGTTCGTTCCTGTGTCGACTACGCCGCCCCTGCCCTCGTCAACATCAGTCGGACTGCTGTCAACCGTCTCGAAGTTATCCCGAGGAAAGCTGCTCGTATCATCCTTGGGGCTCGTCAGCAGACACGCTCTACTTCCCTATATACCGAACTTGGCCTGTGATCCTCGGGGCAACTATGTCCAAGCCAACTTGACTCATGCTGTCCAAGGCCGACCTCCATCTAGAAGACAGTGGCGAGGGTCACTCATCCGAGCCCTTCAGGAACACGACCTCCTGCCTGATATTGTTGTCACCCCTGCTGTTGGTTCGTCTCCTTCTCCCTGGCTGGATTGAAACTCTTACAGAATGGCTTGGATCATCATTGTGCTGCTCCTACTGCTTTGTGGCACTGTTGTGTTGACGAATATGTCCACAGATGTCCCTAAGCCAGGTGCGCTTGTTGCACCCCTTGGACGCGTTCTCATTGTTGAAGACGTGGTGAATATAATATATGAATTGCGCGGACCGCTCAAGCTTCCACGGCAGATGGAATCCATTGATGATCAACTGCAGACAACTTTGACTTAAGACCGAGATAAGAAAAGCAAAGAGGAATAATGAACTGAAGATAGCAAGGGAGGCGAAGTCAAACCCCAAGGGATTCTATCATATGTATCAAACTAAAACATGAGATAAGATTGGACCAATACAATCAGATACCGGCGAGCTAACTGATAACGACGGAGAAATGAGCAATAATCTGAACAAATACTTTTCAACAGTTTTCACCACCGAAAATTTAAATATGATACCCGAGGCACCGACTCTATACAGAGATAGTGAAGAAATAAATTAAGCGAGATAGTAGTGACTAGTAACGATGCTAGTAAGCAAATAGACACACTAAAGCCTAATAAGTCACCAGGTCCCGATGAGATATTTGCCAGAGTATTAAAGGAATGTAAGGAAGAGCTTAGTATGCCTTAGCAAAGTTGTTTAACAAGTCCTTAAAAACAGGTGTAGTACCAGAATCCTGGAGGATAGCGAATGTAATACCGATTTTCAAGAAGGGAGATAGATCACTTTCCTCTAATTACCTTCCAATCAGTCTAACATCAATTGTAGGCAAATTACTGGAAGCAATCATTTCAAACTCTATTCGAAATCACCTGGAGAAGCACAAGTTGATCAATGATTCCCAACATGCCTTCACAAGCGGGCGCTCATGTCTAACTAATCTATTAACATTCTTTTCATCGGTTTTCGAATCAGTGGACGAGGGGCACAATTATGATGTGGTATATCTCGACTTTAGCAAAGCCTTCGACAGAGTCCCCCACGAAAGACTAATAAGAAAAGTGGAGGCTCATGGCATTAAAGGAGATATTCTAAAATGGATTAGGGCGTGGTTACAGGGCAGGAAATAGCGAGTGAGCAGTGAGCATTAACGGCACTAAACCCAATTGGAGCAACGTCACTAGTGGAGTTCCCCAAGGCTCAGTACTTGGACCATTATTATTTATTATATACATAAACGACATAGATATCTGTGTAGACAGCAACATAAGTAAATTTGCTGATGACACTAAAACAGGACGTGCAATTAAATCTGATGAGGACTCCGCAACACTACAGGAAGATCTAAACAAATTTTTCGAATGGTCTGAAAAATGGCAGCTGAAATTCAATGAGGACAAATGTAAAGTACTCAGTATAGGAGATGTAAACAGGGAAACCAGATACCAGATGAACAACGATGTTATTGAGAAATCCGACTGCGAGATAGATTTAGGAGTAATGATAAGTAGGAATCTTAAGCCAAGTAATCAATGTGTATTTGCTCGAAACAAGGCTAATAAAGTACTTGGGTTCATACAAAGGAGTGTTAGTCACAAGACAGGCGAGGTCATCTTAAAACTATATCTTGCGCTTGTGAGACATCACTTGGATTACGCAGTTTAATTCTGTATAAACTCGTATATGATTAATGGAAATTTAAAACAAAAAACTATTGTTATAAAAAAGATAAAATAAATTATATAAAAGTATACAAGGAAAATCATCCAAGCCAAAGAAAATAACCTTCTGACGTCACGGCGGCGTCCTGTAGTGAACTAGAGCGAGTGTTAGTGACCGCAGCAGTTTATCTCCCAGAGGACGTGGCGTTTGTTATCTCTGGCCGATGCCCTTTGGAAGAGATATATCTGAAGGTGTTCGAAGAGCATGTGTTAAGAATATGCGCAGCATATGAAGCTTATACACCAGAATGTATCCAGATGTGTTTGAACTAGGAAGTAAATAACTGTTTGAGGGGAAACTATGCAGAAGATTAGTCTGAAAGGGAATGTATTTTAGCTGGGTAAGTAGAGAAACTGCTTAGTAGAGAATTAACCAAAACAAGAATGTACCTCAGCTGTACTTGTATAGGTGTGTAAAGGAGGATGAGATAACTGTGGTCGATGTCCTGTAGAGAGATAACAGAAAGATACCATATCACAACCAGCCTGTAAGAAGATCACAGTAGGCCAGGTCTTGTTTGATATGGCTTGAAGATACTGCTTTGCCTTAACATCATCATTATTGTCATTATTATTATCATATTTATTATTTTTAGAGAATTGGATGTAAAAAGAAACGAAATACTAAATACTGTACCGTGCGTGTATGATCTTCACACACACACACACATGAGAACTTCCTCAAGGCCTAGAGTCTGGGTGATCGAGGGTCGAGGGGTGTTGGGTGAAGAGGAAGGAGAAAGATGTATGGAGAAAAAGGAAGGGAAGGAGAAAGGGGGGAGAGGAGAAGGTGGGGGTTAACACATCTAGCAGTCTTGCTCTTTAAAGATCACTACATTTAAGATTCTATCGTCGCTACATAATACTATTTACCAAAGACTCAGTTGGTCTAGATTCTCTTCATTCCTGCTTGTATTAAGAGAGAGAGAGAGAGATACCACGAGTTTAATCTACATCGCCTGACATAATCAAACATACTTTATTTTTTTATACTTGCTATATAACTTGGTATACTTTTGCATACTCACGTGACTTTAACATACTAGGCATAATCTAACATATTTAAGTGATTTAATGTACCTCAGCAACTCAATAGGTTAATGAACTAATATATCCCATTATACTAAGAGAACTGGCATACTTTAGCATATTAAGCATATTCAAGTAACCTGGCGTATTCTATCAAACTTAAAAGACCAAATAATCCTAGATAAATTACCTGTTATACTCCAACATACTCACAAGAACTGGTAAACCTTGTACTTCAGTATATTGGGCATATTCAAAGTGACCTAACGTACTCAATATACTTCCACTACATGATCTGACATACTTCGCGAGACCCAATATATTCTAGCTACCGTACGTGACCTGGCATACTCCGATATACTAACATAACCTGGATATACCCGACCTTCCAACCACTGGTACAGGTCGCCTTTCACGTGACGCCCGACTGTTGCAACTTACTGTGTGAGACGATACATTCCAGGAGGGATTTCAAGTGCAGAGCACTTGACAGTAAGTGAGAGAGAGACACAGAGACATAGATAGATAGATAGATAGATAGATAGATAGATAGATAGATAGATAGATAGATAGACAAAGAAAGTTGCAGAGGAGGGTAATAAGGAAAGAAATAAAGACAAAATGGGCGAGATAGTGTAGAGAAAGAGTTAGTGAGAGATAGATAGCGAGAGATATACAACAGGTAGATAGACTGAAATGAGAAACAGACGAGTGAAAGAGACAGAGACAAAGAAAGGGAGAAACGTACGAATGAATAAAAAAACATGTAAATTGCAACACAAGAAGGAATTCGTCACATCAGTATTATATAAACATGCAACAGGTGAGAGAATAAACTAAACGTAAATATAATTGTGGAAGATTAAGAAATATTCGTCTATCAAAATGTGTCGTTACAATACGTTAAAGAACATATCGTTTACGGGGTTTTAGAGATAATAGAAGATTGTAGTAGTTGTGGTATTTGTAGGATTTTTGATCCCGTGGCCGCATGTCACCATAACTTAGCTCTCGATGCTCACACAGGAGGAACGAGAACGACAAGATATGGGCATACGGGGAGCGAATTCAGAACGTTGATCAAGGCAACGTCACTCCTCTAGTGTTCACAACCTTTGGTGGGATGGGACCAAGTGCAAGATGCTTCTACGCCAGACTCGCGGAGGTGATACCCGAACAGTAGCAGCAGCCTAGAAGTTATGTTACAGCCTGGATGAGATGTCGACTGTCCTTCTCTTTCCTTAGGTCGGCTTTGCTCTGCCTCAGGGGAACGAGAGCATCGGCCCTAAAGCCGACAACAGTTGAAGATATTGACTATAAGGCAACAGTCACTAAATGCCGCATAGATCTGCGGCTCAACTAACTCAACACAGCAAGGATAGCTACTTATGTATTAGGATATTTAAAATATTAAGGTAATAAAATGATGGCGAAGGTATGGCTATTGGGGGAGGCTGGAGGCCATTTAAAAAAAAGTAGTAGTAGTAGTGGTGAAGAACACATTGGCAATATCAACCCATAAGCTTAGGTAAGCACTATTTCTCATTAAGGTTAAACTACATAACAATTTAAGACTGTACTCATAAAATAAACGCCATTCTACACTTTATACCTTATAATAACAATTTCCTCAACATTTTGTATTTACTCTGTTGAACATTATGAAACTGGAACTACTTTCTCAAATAATAATAATGTAGTTTTTTACTGATTTATGAGTTAATTCGTAATTGTTAAGAGATTGGTACCCGTGCCCTAACGAGGCACCTCCCACACGACATCCAAAGATTTGACTTTATTAAACACTCAGAGATACAAAAACTTTCCGATGAGGTATGAACGATTTATGTATGTTAAGTGGACTGGAGCAAGAACATTACAGAGGTTTGAATAAAATGTGTTAAATAAATATATAGATAACTGAAACAAGTTAGTTTCTCAAAAAAAATAAAAATCTACTATGTGTGTACTGGGTTCTGAAATATTTTTACTTTTACATGATGGTGGAAACATATTGGTGAACAATGATACCTCACCTTGACGGTCACAATACAACAGTAGTGCTGTTACGACGAGAAATATCCCTCAATGAGTAATGTTTCATTATTTCGTTCGTCAGTTGAACCGTTTTGTTGCACGTTTCAAATAATTTCGCACTATCATTTGCTTCCTTGTCACGTCTTGGATTTTCCCCAGAGATCACAAACTCAATAACACCTCCAAATTAAGCCAGAGTTATTTGTCTTATGCTGAGAGTCAGGGTCAGCGTAGAACATGTAATAAGGAATTCGGGAAATTGGCAAAAAGGAAAATATCTGTGATAAATGAATCCAGCACGAGACACGACTCAAATTGGCGGGATGTAACTTCGCGTTTAGTCCTTCACTTCCTTTCAAAACGAAGTTAGATTCCATTAGGCAATTCATTTTTCACCATTTATTCCAGTAAATTATAATCTCGGTCAGAAATATTCCATTCCAATCAACTGTATACCTGTCTTGTCTTCTCTCCTTATACTTTAGCCCCTACGCTACCTACTCACTAATATTGTTCGAGACCGATGGACTAGTTTCAGTTGTTTGTCTCACAGAAGCTCCCTTATTAACGACATCCTGGCAACGAGAGAACCGGCATCCCATTTTATCTCACACGAAGAAGCTACACACCCACACACCTACACATGCTCTTACACATACAATGCATAAAGACTATTAGTAAAGATACTGTAGGGGTATCGATATTAATGTTGTCTAGCACTCATGATGGAAGGAAACTCTAATGTGGTTTTCTTGTATAATATAAGATATATGATAGACAGTCTGGTGCTGGAGGTGCAGAATGAGAGTTGGTTGGTGAGGAAGCTCAGAGAAGGACAACTGGTGGGTCGCCATGCTCGCTGGCGGGAGCGAGGACCGCCAGGCAGGCAAGGAGGAGCTAAGGCAGCCAGGCAGCGGCGGAGGAGGAGGTGTTACTTGTTCAAGAAGAATGGTCGGAATGAATCTCAATGGAGAGACAGAGCTTATATACCCCGCAGCAGCCGCTATGAGTCATGTTGGGAAAACCCGAGAAGTCGCCGGTCTTTTGGCTCGGTTGCTAGGATACGGCGGCATTGGAATGCGGATACGCTTGGTTGCTAGGGAAGACGGTAGCAGGTGGTGTGCAGCTACGCAGTTTGTAGGGGAGACGTCCACTACAATACTCCCCCTTCCCTCCAGGCGGTGTAGGAGACTTGTTGTCTGTAGAGTTGCTTAGCACATGTGAGGCAGACCGGGCGGTGCATGCCTCATGTGAGACAACGGTGATGGCGTGATGAGCCGATCGCTGAAATACAACTGTCTAGATACACACTATCTGTGGGAGAAGGGAGAAAAAGGGTGTGTGGAGGCGATGAATGTTGTGCTTCCCTCACGACAGGTACAGGGTCGTCAGATGCGCCTGCTGGGGTGTGTGTGGGCCTGGGTCAGGAGCAGGGGCTGCGTCAGCAGAAGCGGATTAGGGCTCGTGACAGCAGCTGGGTCCACGACAGCAGCAGGGTGCAGGACATTAGCAGGGAGTACCTGAGGGAGAAAAAAGGGTGTGAGGAGGCGATGGATGTTGTGTGCTTCCCTCACGGCAGGTACTGAGTCGTCAGATGCGCCTGCTGGGGTGTGTGTGGGCCTGGGTCAGCGTCTGAGGCAGGACGGGTGTGCTGGGGTCGTCAGAATGTGGTGCGTGGGGCAGGAAGAGGAGCCAGTGTCTGCTTGAAGACTGGGAGCATGATCAGTGTCTCCTCCATCCTGTGTGAGTGCTAATCTCCGGGAGTCACCATTTGTAGGGGTATCGATATTAATGTTGTCTAGCACTCAGGATGGAAGGAAACTCTAATGTGGTTTTCTTGTATAATATAAGATATACGATAGACAGTCTGGTGCTGGAGGTGCAGAATGAGAGTTGGTTGGTGAGGAAGCTCAGAGAAGGACAGCTGGTGGGTCGCCATGCTCGCTGGCGGGAGCGAGGACCGCCAGGCAGGCGAGGAGGAGCTAAGGCAGCCAGGCAGCGGCGGAGGAGGAGGTGTTGCTTGTTCAAGAAGAATGGTCTGAATGAATCTCAATGGAGAGACAGAGCTTATATACCCCGCAGCAGCCGCTATGAGTCATGTTGGGAAAACCCGAGAAGTCGCCTGTCTTTTGGCTCGGTTGCTAGGATATAGCGGCATTGGAATGCGGATAAGCTTGGTTGCTAGGGAAGACGGTAGCAGGTGGTGTGCAGCTAAGCAGTTTGTAGGGGAGACGTCCACTACAATACACATACCTACACTATGTACACACACACACACACATGTTACACATAAATACACTCTACATTATCACACAGACGTATACAAACTATTAGAGAATACACCCACATTACGTACTTATATTAACAACCCCCTATGTAAATATAAAAAAAATAAAACGGTCAGGTAAGTCTCCAAAGAGGTTCTATTAAGTTCTATTGTGTTATTGAGAGTCAGTTATGTCTGTCTGATAGTATGTCTCTATGTGTATTTATATCTTATTGTTTTTAAATAATAATAATAATAATAATAATAATAATAATAATAATAATAATAATAATAATAATAATAATAATAACAATAATAATAATAATAATAATAATAATAATAATAATAACAATAATAATAATAATAATAATAATAATAATAATGATAACAATAGTAATAATAATAATAGTAATAATAATAATAATAACAACAATAATAATAATAATAATAATAATAATAATAATAATAATATAACCGGAAGTTAATTAATAATTATATAGATGGTACTCAATATACGCCATTATTATCAGTTGATTGGCCGCCCAAATCATTCAAAATGCTCGAAATATGTATACTATATATTTGTCTTATAAATTTTGTGAGCCTACTAATTTCTCCTGATATCTTGCATTAATTTTCGCATTATATATAGCTTCAGATTTTAAATTAAATATTATCATTAACTTACGTGACGTATTTTCTGATAATTACGTCTAAAATCACGCCTTTTCAGCGTCACTGGTGGACGGCGTAGACGCTGTGGATTAGTTTTTCAGCTAAAATTTTGTTTATTATAATTGTGGTGAACTTACACGTTTATTTATATGTGGCAAAACTTTATCAATGTGTTTTGCAAGTTTAACGCAGTGAGAAAACTCGAATTAATTAACAAGGACATAATGTTGATAATAAAAGTGTGTGACCGGCTTGTCAACAAAACGTAGTTGTCTAGTCTGATGCTTGTGATGCGTTTTAGCTATTTTTATCGATTTATAGATAGATAACGCCACACTGTGTTATATAGACATAACTAATATAAATTTTAATTTATAGACTACTAACTACTTGTGGTTTTCCGACTAAATTGTTTAAGTAGCAATTTTTTTTTTTAATTTCTAGCAGTTTGAAAACTGTGAAGTTGTAGGGGTATCGAGATATTAATGTTGTCTAGCACTCAGGATGGAAGGAAACTCTAATGTGGTTTTCTTATATAATATAAGTTATATTATAGACAGTCTGGTGCTGGAGGTGTTGCTTGTTCAGGAAGTTGGGCAGAATGAGAGTTGGTTGGTAAGGAAGCTCAGAGAAGGACAGCTGGTGGGTCGCCATGCTCGCTGGCGGGAGAGAGGACCGCCAGGCAGGCGAGGAGTAGCGAGGGGACGCCAGGCAGCGGCGGAGGAGGTGTTGCTTGTTCAAGAAGAATGGTCAGAATGAATCTCAATGGAGAGACAGAGCTTATATACCCAGCAGCAGCCGCCAGTCCTCTATGAGTCATGTTGGGAAAACCCAGAAAGTCGCCGGTGACTAGTTCCATTGCTAAGATACGGTAACATCTGGTTGGTTGCTAGGGAAGGAGGTAGCAGGTGGTGGCGTGGCTACGCAGTTGTAAGCAGTTGTAGGGGAGACGTCCACTACAATACTCCCCCTTCCCTCCAGGCGGTGTAGGAGACTTGTTGTCTGTAGAGTTGCTTAGCACATGTGAGGCAGACCGGGCGGTGCATGCCTTATGTGAGACAACGGCGATGGCGTGATGAGCCAATCGCTG
>NW_024727534.1:0-12789 GCF_018991925.1 Homarus americanus
CGTACAACAGGAAAGCTCTGATAACATATAATGTACAGTATATACCGTTTAAGTTGCGTCAGCAGCTCTATACACCACTTATTGACTTACTCATTCACTGCCGTAGAAATATTTACTTCTAACAGGTTTCTATATGGTTCCCAGTCATTATAATACGACCTTGTAAAATCAAATGATCTAAATTAAACTAAACTTATCAAATTAAACTTATTAGCTAACAAATCCTTCTAAAACACGATATATGTAAATCAAAAGTTCTAAATTCAACTTAACTTATCGTAATATAACTATTATAACTAAACCATTTTAATTAAACCTAACCTAAACACCTCAAGTGCCACAAACAGAAGGAAAAAACACCTTTAATATTATCGTGTAAGAAGCCCCTATAACCCACTAACTCAAGGTAATGCATCTATATCAATCTACCTGCGTCGGAAGCTCTATACGTGACTATGATCGTTACCCACTGCTGGAGAACATTTGTACTTCTATAATTACCCCTGGAGAAACAATGCACCAATTTACGATTTATTTATTTTATTTTTCATTTATTTTTTATTCTTGGTCCATACTGTAAACACCGCCCGCTTGTGAGTCCCGTCAGCCATTTTGTTCTAACTTTCGGAGATTCTAAAATAAACTATAAATAAATAAATAAATAAATAAATAAATAAAACAAGCATCTTTTGTTTTTCTAACCCATGAGCTGTGAGTCTTCATTATATACTTCAACATTACTATAAACTAAGGCTAGAGAGGGTGTGTACAGTACTAGTGGAGCCAAGACGAGAAGGTATTTCAAATCCCTAAAGGGTTTTACAAGTGGAGAGTCTTACAAGTGGAGGGTCTTACAGGTGGAGGGTCTTACAAGTGGATGGTCTTACAGGTGGAGGATTTTAATAAGGATAAATACAGCAAGTCTTGCAGTTGAATCAGCCATGTCGAGGAAAACTCTTAAGAGTCATGTAACTTCTACCTGATGTTACCTGTAATCAAGCTAAGGTATATGTAAGAATATTATCTCGTTACTATCCATTCCTCTTCCACTATCCTGCGAGGTGGTGTATTAATAGGCACAGATACTCATGATAAAGAAGGGAGCCAAAGAAAGGCACTGAATACCTATAAAATGTGGAGCCTGCTACTACATGCATCTAACCGCTCTACAACAACCTTCTCACCCTCAAGCTTCCACCCCATTTTAAAGTCTGTGCCCGGCTCGTGCAGCGCATAAACACCTATCGCCTAGAGCCATTTTGAATCGGATGGTTCGTTGACGGTTTTATTTCTTCGTGCCGCAAACCGTTAAACAATTATTCGTAGAACAGCGGGGTCAAAATACTTCACGTAGCTTCGTTTTACGACCTTCAGCTGATATTTGCTTCTACATTGTCTATATCAATCACATTTTATAATGAAAACAAAAATATGGTTATTTACTTATAAATGAAAATAAATCATACTTAGATACTTAGGAGTGGGGAAAAAAGATACTTAAGATACTTAAAAATGAAAACACTCTTTGATACTTAAATTAGGACAAAATAAACGGACATAAAGATTTAACTATGAGCGGTGGATATTACGACATGTACCGGCTATCAATACAGAGGCGCTATTTAGCCGTGAAGTTCTCTCAGAAACCCAACAAGACAATATGTGGTCACTTAAAAATTTCAGGTTAATTTTAACACCATCCGTCATTTTAAACCTTGGCACCTGTAGATTAAGAAAATATATGGTGATATTTTTTCTGATGGGATAAAGGTCGTATTTGTCCAGAGAAGTAAGAGAGGAAAAAAATCACTTGAGAGGCATGACGCACAGAGTGTCTAAGGTGATAAAAGATCATATACTACCATTTGGGTTTCAAATTAAGTTCATTACATAAAATATCAAACTCATAAAGATTACAAAAGAACAGAACACCATGAGCTCTCTACAGCTATTGTCAGCTGTCAATATGCTGATGTACAGAAGCTACACAATGTTATTGGTGACTGTAATCCCAGGAAAATGATGCTCTTATAAACTTGGTAACTGGAGCTGTAATGCCAGAAAATGCCAAATATGGCAATCTATGTGCATATGAAGTTGGAAGACAAAATTATGAAAATTTTGTCAAGGAACGTATTGTTGGTCCATTGAGCATCTGGGAAAAGCTGTCCAAGGTTAATCTACTGTCGTGGAAAGCAGCAAATAAGACTTCAACCATCAAATTACTATCACAAGTTATAGAACTTAAGCAGGACATACAGTATATGCATCACAGAAGGGCAGCACTGTACATTTCAAGTCACCAGACACTGATGTGTTTGGCATATTAAAGCAGCCTCAACTTGGAGAAAATACAAGTATGATAACAGGAACTGGTGAGCGACGACACATTGGGCAGAGAGCCTTACAGGTTTCCATGCCTTCACAGGATCTGACTGCATTGGAAAATTTGTTGGCAAAGGAAAGAAAACATGTTGGAGCACTTTGATGAAATCTAACACAAAAGTCCTAGATGCATTCAAGATGCTGAGTAGACCAAATGCCCTCCAGCAGACATGTACAGTATATTGGTCTAGAGGAATTTGTATTTAAGCTCTACTGTCCACGAATGACTTTCACTAAACTGTCAAAACTTAGATGGCATCTCTTCAAGATAACGCAGGCAGAAGCTGGAGAACTACCAGTGACTGCAGCAACTCTAAAGTATCATATATTGAGAGGAAGGTATCAAGCTCTTCTGTGGTCTTGTGATGCAGACAGTGAAATGCTTTCACAATTAGAGCATGGCTGGAAGATTGACAATGACTGTTTCATACTAGTAATATCAGACCAACCACCAGCTCCAGAAGCAATCATAGAACTTGTTAAATGTGGATGTGGCATCAGGAAATGTGGATCATTGTCATATTCATACAGAAAGAATCAGAAAGAATAGCATGACATGCACCGAGATGTGTAACTGTCAAGCTGATGATGAGAAATGCCTAAACAAGGTGAAGGAATCTGTTGTACACAGAAGACTGATGACGAGGACTGAAGCAATGTCGTAAATAATAACTTGTGACTTGTATACACATGATGTATAACACTACAAACTTTTAATAAATATAAAACGGTGGTTCTAAGCTTTTCAGATAATGGTAATAAGTATATGTTTAATTTCCAGTATTTGTCTTTAGCAATTAATTTTACTGACTGCAATCTCTTCTTTACCAGAGACAGGATGGCATATATGAGCAGCCATGTTTGTAACACACTTAAGATATTATAACAGCATTCATAATATATTACGTTAAATTGTAATGATATAATACTACATGTTCATAGGTTATTAGTCATGTTTTAAGTTACTTAGGAGTTAATGGTAATACGTCTGTGGTTCATTACGCCGCTCTTTGATAAAACTTCTTTAATAGCATAAAACTTATAATAAACCGTTCAGAAAAAATTACACCACAGTTCCTTAACATAGTTTATAAGGATTATTACGATGTATGGTGTCAAAAATTAACATGAAATTTTTACGGGATTACTTAAGCTCCTACACTAAAACCTGCCGACCTAATCTAACCTTTTTTACCCACCTCCACCTACTTACCTAACCTGACATAATCTAACCAAACCTGACATAATCTAACCTAACCTGACATTATCTAACCTAACCTGATATAATCTAACCTAACCTGACATAATCTAACCTAACCTGATGTAATCTAATCTAACCTGACGTAATCTAACCTAACCTGACATAATCTAACCTAACCTGACATAATCTAACCTAACCTGACATAATCTAACCTAACCTGACGTAATCTAACCTAACCTGACATAATCGAACCTAACCTGACATAATGGAACCTAACCTCCCCGTCTGACATAAGCTAACCTAATCAAACCTAACTTTCCCACCTACCGACCGTAACCTATCTACTTATTACCTACCTAACCTAACTTAACTTAATCCAACCTGACGTAATCTAACCTAACCTATTGAAACTTAACTTAACCACCTACCTCATCTAACACCACTTTGTAATCTCTTTGCACTACAGCTCACAGGATGAGTATAGGGGGCACAATAAACTAGCCTCTAACTGGCAAAATTAACAAAACTAACCTAACCTAACCCAACCTGACTTTACCTAACCTGATCTGATCTATCCAACTTAAACACCTTAGAATATATAATAAAGCCGCTAGGTTAATTTAGGCTAAATATGGTTGATTCATATTTCGTTTTGACAGAAATTCCCGGCAAAATAACGTATCTATATTGAGAACCACCGCCATGTTGGTTCCACGTTAACAAGACACGGATACAATACAGAATAACCCGCGTTCGTTTAACCTCAATTACTACAGTTTACTTTATAATCTTACTTCACAATCTTCACTACATCTCACTTCACAATCTTCACTACATCTCACTCCACAATCTTCACTACATCTCACTCCACAATCTTCACTACATCTCACTTCACAATCTTCACTACGTCTCACTTCACAATCTTCACTACATCTCATTCCACAATCTTCACTACATCTCACTTCACAATCTTCACTACATCTCACTTCACAATCTTCACTACATCTTACTTCACAATCTTCACTACATCTCACTTCACAATCTTTACCACATCTTACTTCACAATCTTTAACACTTCTTACTTCACAATATTCACTACATCTCACTTCACAATCTTCACCATATCTCACTTCATAATCTTCACCACATCTCACTTCACAATCTTCACTACATCTCACTTCACAATCTTCACTACATCTCACTTCACAATCTTCACTACATCTCACTTCACAATCTTCACTACATCTCACTTCACAATCTTCACCACATCTCACTTCACAATCTTCACTACATCTCACTTCAAAATCTTCACTACATCTCACTTCACAATCTTCACTACATCTCACTTCACAATCTTCACTACATCTCACTTCACAATCTTCACTACATCTCACTTCACAATCTTCACCACATCTCACTTCTCAATCTTCACTACATCTTACTTCACAATCTTCACTACATCTCACTTCACAATCTTTACCACATCTGAATTCACAATCTTCACTACATCTCCATTCACAATCTTCACTACATCTCACTTCACAATCTTTACCATCTCCTTCACCAATCTTCACTACATCTCACTTACAATCTTCACTACATCTCCTTCACAATCTTCCTCTGCATCTCACTTCACAATCTTCACTACATCTCACTTACAATCTTCACTACATCTCACTTCACAATCTTCACTACATCTCACTTCACAATCTTCACTCCATCTCACTTCACAATCTTCACTACATCTCACTTCACAATCTTTACTACATCTCACTTCACAATCTTCACTATATCTCACTTCACAATCTTCCCTACATCTCACTTCAAAATCTTCAATACATCTCACTTCACAATCTTCACTACATCTCACTTCACAATCTTCACTACATCTCACTTCACAATCTTCACTACATCTCACTTCACAGTCTTCACTACATCTCACTTAACAATCTTCACCACATCTCACTTCACAATCTTCACTACATCTCACTTCACAATCTTCACTACACCTCACTTCACAATCTTCACTACATCTCACTTCACAATTTTCACTAACACCATCCTTCCACAATCTTCACCCACATCTCATACAGTCTAAACTACATCTCACTTCACAATCTTCACTACATCTCCCTTCACAATCTTCACTACATCTCACTTCACAATCTTCACTACATCTCACTTTACAATCTTCACTACATCTCACTTCACAATCTTCACTACATCTCACTTCACAATCTTCACTTCATCTCACTTCACAATCTTCACCACATCTCACTTCACAATCTTCACTACATCTCACTTCACAATCTTCACTACATGTCACTTCACAATCTTCACTACATCTCACTTTACAATCTTCCACTTTCCACCTCCACTTCACAATCTTCCACTACATCTCCACTTCACAATCTTCACTAACACCATCCTTCATCACTACATATAACAATATCCATCATCACTACTTATAACACCATCCATCATCATCACTACATATAACACTATCCATCATCACTACATATAACACGATCCATCATCACTACATATAACACCATCCACCATCACTACATATAGAACCATCCATCACGACATATAACACCATCCAACATCACTACATATAACACCAACCATCATCACTGCATATAATATCATCCATCATCACTACATATAACTCCATCCATCATCACTACATATGATACTATCCAGCATCACTACATATAACACCACCCATCATCACTACATATAACATCATGCATCATCACTACATATAACACCATCCATCAACACTACATATAAAACCAACCTATCATCACTACATATAATATCATCCATCATCACTACATATAATACCATCCAACATCACTACATATAACACCACCCATCATCACTACATATTACATCATCCATCACTACATATAACTCTATCCATCATCACTACATATAACACCATCCAGCATCACTACATATAACACCAACCATCATCACTACATATATCATCATGCATCATCACTATATATAACACCATCCATCATTACTACATATAACGCCATCCTTCATCACTACATATAACAACATCCATCATCACTACATATTATAACACCATCCATCATCTCTACAAACACCAGTCCTCAACACTATAGTGATAAACAGAGCTTCATTTTGTTGTCAATTTCTTTAAATTCCAACCTTATTAAACCGTAATTCTTTCTGTATGGTCAAATTTTGATTTGACCTCAGTGAGAGAGCTGTTAGTGTCAGTACATCACAATGGTGTTCCGACGCACTGTATCGAAGGTGTCTGAGGTGGAGGTGAAGGCTTACAAGGATTTCGTTGTAGACTTCGACACCAGCTTTGTGGTGGTTGCAACAAACATCTACCCTGGTGTGGCCCCTAAGCAGATTCGACTATTGTTTGAGGAATGTGGACAGATCGACCTATTTGTGATGCCCGCAAAAGACAACAAAAATGAACACTATGGCTTCGCATACATCAGATACTTTGACGAAGCCTCCTGTGATAAGGCTGTTGGACGATTGGATGGTGACAGCATTGGCCGCAGCCGAAAATCATCTAACAAGCTGGAAGTTAACTACTACAGTGCCCATGGTACCTTGAACAACCTTGACCGCCAAGCTGCTGAGTTCATAGTTCTGTCCAGTGTTGCCGACCAACACCCCGCCTCTATCCTTAAGAAGACCAACGTGAGCACTACCGTTGCCAAGTCAGTTACCTTCAATTATGACAATTTGGGCGACATCAGGGAGCGCGAAACTTCCACAGCTACTTACACTCTGTCTGTACCTCCCAACCAATGAATCTAACTCAACTGCTGCCATCGAATAAGAAAATGTCACCAATAGTTGTACCTCTGGGAACCTGGAGGGCGGCACCAACCCTGATGAAGGCTCAGTAATATCTACCATATTATTTAAACACTTATAACACATATAACATCATCCATCATCACTACATATAACACCATCCATCATCACTACATATAACACCATCTATCATCACTACATATAAAATCATCCATCATCACTACAGATCGGTAGAGTAGTTTTCGAGATTCTCGTGCGGACACACAAGCAAACACACACACACACACACAAACAGACATACTTCTTTGTTTTATATCGATAGAAGATAGATCATCACTACATATAACACCACCCATCATCACTACTTATAACATCATCCATCATCACTACATATAACACCACCCATCATCACTACATATAACATCATCCATCGTCACTACATATAATACCATCCATCATCACTACATATAACATCATCCATCATCACTACATATAATACCATCCATCATCACTACATATAACATCATCCATCATCACTACATATAACACCATCCATCATCACTACATATAACATCGTCCATCATCACTACATATAACACCATCCATCATCACTACATATAACACCATCCATCATCACTACAGATCGGTATAGTAGTTTCCGAGATTCTCGTGCGGACACACAAACACACACACAAACAAAAATACATACTTCTTTGTTTTATATATATAGATACAAGAAACAAAAATCTTTAATTATTTATTAATTGTAAGTTTTAAGGTTTTCCTGGAACCATTGGCAGGAAATAAGGACACTTGAACCTTGAAAACTTACTGTCGTCATAATTATTTATAATAAACCTGTCGATGTTTATTTCCGGGTTAAAGTAAAAGCAAGGTTTTGTCTGGACTATTATCATATAGACAGTTGCTGGTTGACGATACTGAAGGCCTATACAGGTGTGTAGTGCTTGTGCTTGGTGATGCTTCGTTTATGAGAGATAATCCCAGGAGTGAACTTTGTTCTGAAAGGACAAACAAAAAAAGTCATTAGTTATCGTTGTCTCGGAAGTGTTTATATGTCGGTCACTCTTGTGTTGTCGATGTGTCCACCCCACAGAGTTATTGCGTGAAGTGACACATTAGACTTCAATTAAAGATCCTCTCCATATGGAAGCTGTTCACACCTCTTGACAGTATTTGGTCTGACATTTAGTTATAAAGGTCGTTTTTTGTCTAGTTCATCTTCCTATGAAAATTAACAATTCATATCACGTTTTAAAGTTGTATGTTCTTCAAGCCAATTAACACAGTACAGGTAACTCCAGAGTCAGGCAGGTACAGTGTTAAGCGTCGTGGTCTACTGCTGTCTTACTGAGTAACGATGATGAAGTAAAGTGGGAAATGACTTTGCCATGAGAGAGGAGAGGAAAGAGAGAAGGAAAGAATAGAAACAGGAAGTAAAGTAGTAGGGAGTAATAGCAGGTGGGCTGTCCACCTAGCTGAGTCGAGGTGATTGGTTGGGGTGGTGGCCATACACAGCACGCTCCTGCTCGCTCAAGGGAGGCTGGGGTGGGGGGAGCTAAGCTAGTTAGGCATTCACTACTGTATTGTGTGTTAATTTATGTAAGTTAAATGGTGGTGTTATTTTTTCATGTATTGTATAAAGTGAGTCTCTTTTTTATATAATAACCCACCTGAAGTGTCGCCCCAGGAAAAGGTAACAGAGACCTTAATGACACAGGTAGATTGTCACTCCCCTCGCCGCCCAGCGTATCCCACCTGAAGATTAACCATCCCGGCGATACCTGGAGGGGGGGGGGCTTAAGTATAATATATACTCTTATATAATAATGTTGATGCTATAATACACTGGCAGTCATAGTACAGTACATGTGTTGCCTTTATTGAGTTGAGTTTTGTATTTTTAGAAAAAGAGAGAGAAATCTGAGCAACATAATATGGAGAGAGAGAGAGAGAGAGTGTATTACATTGCCACACCTGATTCCTTCCTGGTGTATATTTTTACCACCTCTGGTACAACTGTGTCTCTTGCCGATCTATTTTGCACTGTCGCTTCCTGCCTTTCATCTTCCACCTTTCATCTTCTCCTTCATCTTCTTCTCCCCATCGTCTTTCTCCTCCATCATACCCCTTCATCTTCCCTCCCTTCTTCCTCCCTTCCATCTCCCCCATTCATTTCTTCCCCCTTCATCTTCCTTTCCCCTTTATTTTACCCCTCCATCTTCCCTCCTTTTACCTTCCTCCTTCGGTCTTCTTCTTTTCTTTTCCACCAATGTCCTTACCTTCCACTGCTGTCTTAGTCCATTACTGTTTTAAGAAATTTAGTTTTTTCAAGGATTTCGATATTTCATTCACTTACAATTCTTTTTTGTTTTAATTTCATTTTCTCACTCCTGATTCAATATCCAGCCCTTATAATGTCTTAAGTGCCTCTTAAACTTGGGTAAATATTATTCCATTAAGTTTATAAACAAATACACGACTCAGACACGTTGGTATTATAATCACAAAGCAAAGATATCGAGAAGTTGTGACGCTTCATCTGTACAACCAGTTGAGAATAAACTTTCCTTCTCCTAAAGTTACAAGAAATGAGGGAGAGTTTCTCGCCAGGGGGCGCAGCGCTGTGAGAGAAGAATTAAATAAGCCTGATTAGCTAAGAAGACGACCAGGGGTAAGAAATGGTCCGTCTTGAGGATGTGGTTCAGGAGGTGAGGTGAAGATATAAACCTCGAAGACGTCATAAAACACAGAGATGACACTATTTCTAACCTTCCCAAGTCTCTAGTGGGTGGCAGGTGATCACCAACATGAAATACACCAACATAAAATACACCAACATGAAATACACCAACATGAAATGCGCCAAAATGAAATAGAAGATGCCAAGTGAGGTTGATTATGACTCAGACAGTAACCATAGCAGGACCTAAAAACAGCCAAGACTGTTCTAAAATGAGAACTTAAATTATAATTTCTGCCCAAGAGTGCGAGTGAGTGAACTTTAATTTCCATTATAGTACAGTATAAAACTTTAATGAGTTTATCTTCAACTTGATTTTAAATTTTAGTGGGTGAATTTTTTCATTGGATAATTAAGTCTTTGAGAATAACATTTTAAGGCGGCCATTTAGTGTCATCATGCTGTAAGATGTAGATACGCTCCAAAAAGTATGTTTACGATTTTGTGTTAGACGATATGACACAACAGACAAAGGATTTTGACGACTCTACCGAGACAACAGGAGTCACAGTGTTCATTTGAAATTCATCGGTCTCCTCCATAAAGGCACTTTTGGAGTGTTTGTTTACAACTCCTAGTGGTTAATGTGATGCAGCAGTGTACAGCTCATAGTCCATAAGGTGTTTCTTAGGCCAGACCCTTGAGAGTACAGTTGGTGGTTACACTACTCACCTGCCTTACACTCTCCCTGATGCTTTTGTTAGATGTTGAAACAGGAACTGTGGATCAACCTGTACAGCTTCTCCTTTTACTTTCACACAAACAATAGATTTAACATGTTGCCTAAGTACTTTGATGAAACAATAAGCACAAATGTGTTATCGTCATGATCCGCCTTATGTGATTATATTGCCAGTTGATGTGGGCCCGACCGTGTTTTGACACACTGACTGGCCTCATGTTAATTTATTCTCACTTAACATACTTTTTTCGTACCTGAACTCCTCGACCGAACGCTCTTAAAGTTTGTAGAGAAGTTGAAACGGGTCTTATTGATATTCGTGTAGGCAGATTGATAGAGGTCCCAGCAATAAGAGAGTACAGCCGGGTCCTGCTGGAGACACTGAACACATTTCAGTTATTACATCTGGAAATACACGATCACTCACCAAAGAAAACGAAGACAATTTTACCAACTAATGTGGTCGAGGTTCTGTAGATATGGGCCACAGCTCACGTACGGTCGCTATCTGATCTTCTCGACCAGTGTAACAAGAAAGATCTTTACAAACACTATAATATGTAGTCAACGTGCAGTGACTCAGTAATAACTTATTGCTCCTTTGATTCAAGTGTTCGACAACAAGCCGAATATGTTCCCTCTGTTCCTTTGACTATCTTGTGTGTGCGATCTTGTGGACTGGGGCGTGATCACGATCAATGGTTGTCCCACTCACTCACTCACTAGGTTTCCTGCCATCTCTTACCCATGAAATTAGATTAAATCTGCCCTGTCGTATCCTCTTTACCTATCCTATCCCCCCTTGTCTCTATTAACCTTAATATATCATCACTCTCTCTCCCCTACTCTCCTTCCCTGCTTCCTCTACCACTATCTCCACCTCCTCTTTCCTTCCCCTTCCACCATTATTATATCCTCATATCTATGTCTGTCATTCTCTTTATCTGTTCCTACTTCTTTCACTATATCTCTCTATCCCCTCAGCCTAAATCACAATGGCTACAAGAACGAGAGCTTGTGTTGGTAAAAGAGGAATTTTTGAACACCATGACAAATGTATATTTTTTGATGACTTAGGGAGAACGTGTGGCGTGATTAGTGTAGAAGAGGAGATTGTCACACCCTTCTACCCAGTTTTGTAAGTCTCTTATGCCCCACCCTGCCAGTCCTCATACCCTACCCTTCTAGTTCCTCATACCCTACCCTGTTAGTCCCTCATACCCTACCCTGTTAGTCCCTCATACCCTACCCTGTTAATCCCTCATACCCTACCATTCCAGTCCCTCATATTCCACCCTACCAGATCCTCATACCTCACCCTTCCAGCCTGTCTTTGTGTCCCAACCAAATTAAGTTCTGTAAAAATCTACCTGATGTCTTTCGCCTTCCCTTACCATCATCTCCCAATTGGTTGTCTTGTAAATAGTAGATCGATGCCCTGGAGTCTCTGGTAGTTTCAATAAGTCTGGAGCCCAACTCATTAAGGAACTTCAGGGTGCTGTCATGCTGGGGAGGGATGGAGAGGGAGCTGCATTATGCTGTCATGCAGGGGAGGGAGGGAGAGGGAGCTGCATTATGCTGTCATGCTGGGGAGGGGGGAGAGGGAGCTGCATAATGTTGTCATGCTGGGGAGGGAGGGAGAGGGAGCTGCATTATACTGTCATGCTGAGGAGGGAGGGAGGGAGAGGGAGCTGCATTATGCTGTCATGCTGGGGAGGGAGGGAGGGAGAGGGAGCTGCATTATGCTGTCATGCTGGGGAGGGAGGGAGAGGGAGCTGCATTATGCTGTCATGCTGGGGAGTGATGGAGAGGGAGCTGCATAATGTTGTCATGCTGGGTAGGAGGAGCTGCGTGTCTGTCATGCTGGGGAGGAGGGATGGAGAGGGGCTGCTGTGTCATGCTGGGAAGAGGAGGGGGCTGCATTGTGTGCTGTCA
>NW_024727535.1:0-14137 GCF_018991925.1 Homarus americanus
CAGAGTAGAAAAGAATGAGAGACAAAGAAAGTGACAGAGGAACAGACACACGCACACAGAGACAGACGGCACGACAGATAGAAACAGAAAAAGAACAGTCAAACAGCCTGACAGGGAGACATCGAGATATAGACCGACAGACAGAGACAAACCGTCAGAGATACAGACGAACCAGACGAAGACAGACAGAGAGGGCAGAAAGACATACGAGACAGACAGACGAACAGACGCCAGACAAACAAACAGACCTTAGAGTGAAAGGCAGACAGACAGAAGGAGAAATACAGACGAACGAACACAGAGACACACACAAACGGTGAAGAGCCCTGACAGACAGCCCCTAGACAGAACTGAGCCTGACGAACAGACGAACGAACGAACATGTATGCAGAATAGAAGGACGAGACCCAAACAGGCAGACAGACAGATGAAAGAGAGACAGACAGAGAGACAAACTGACGAACAGAGAAAGATGCAGAGACAGTCAGGCATAGATGAAAAAAGTGGAAGTAACACCCCGGACAAACAGACAGACAGACAAAAGCAGATAGAAGGAGACAACAAATCACTCCTAGAATCATCCTGTAAATCAACATGAAATAAATAACAAATAAATAACAAAATGAAACAAAAATTCAATGAAAAATAATAAATAAATAAAATAATAAATAAATCAATAAAATAAAAATACCAACCAACTGAAACACAGCCCCCCAGACACATGCACCGGAAATGCTTACAATTCTCCATACCCAAACTCAGCGACAACCCCTCTCTAATAAAAACAAGCTTCAACTCAGCAACTCCTCTCAACAAAAAAAACAGACAGAAAGACAGAGGAGCAGGCAGAACAGATAGACAGAACAGAGACAAACACAGACACAGACAGACAGTGACAGACATTGTAAAAATAGACTGGCAGACAGAGACAGACTGACGGACGAACAAACAGAGAGACAGACAGAGATTGAGATACAAAGACAGACAGAGACTGAGAGACATACACACAACCCAACAACCTCCCCAAATAAAAGAAATAGACCCCCCACCTAACCATACCCAGCAACCTCCTGGAAATAAAACCTGACCCCCCACCTACCCCATGCCAGCAACCTCCCCCAAATAAAAGCCACAGCCCACACCTAACCGCCTTGCCCAACAACCTCCCCCAAATAGAAACTAAGACCCCACTACCCATACCCAACAACCTCCCCAACAAAACCTGACCCCACCCTAACCATAACAACCTCCCCCAAATAAAAACCTGAACCCCACCTAACCATACCCAACAACCTCCCCCAAATAAAACCTGACCCCCACCTAACCATACCGAACAACCTCCCCCAAATAAAAACCTGACCCCCCCTAACCATACCCAACAACCTCCCCAAATAAAAACCTGACCCCCCACCTAACCATACCCAACAACCTGACCCCCACTAATAAACAACCTCCCCAAATAAAAACCTGACCCCCACCTAACCATACCCAACAACCTCCCCCCAAAATAAAAACCTGACCCCCCACCTAACCATACCCAACAACCTCCCCCCAAATCAAACATAACACTCCCCCAAACCCAGAGACAGTCAGTCATAGACAGTTAAACTGACAGACAAGAAAGTCAGGGATTGCCAAGACAGAAAAACATACAGAGACAGACAAACAGACAGACACACAGACAGAGACTAAGAAGACAGACAAACAGACAGTCAGAGACAGACAGACAGACAAAAAACAGACAGAAAGACTGACAGACAGAGAGACAGACAGACAGAGAGCCAGACACACAGACAGAACAGACAGGCAGAGACCAACATTGTGAGAAAGACAGAGAAGCTCAGACAGATAGACAAACCGAGACAGACACAGACAGACAGAGACTGACAGTCAGGTAGACAAACAATGAGACACACAGGCAGACAGAGACCAACAGACAGACGGTTTCTGTTTTTCTGTCTTTCTCACAATGTCGGTCTCTGTCTGTCTGTTTGTCCCTTTATGTCTCTTTGTCTGTCTCCGATTGCCTGTCTCTGTCTGGCTGCCATTCTGTCTGTGTCTATTTGTTTGTCTTTCTCTGTCTGTCTGTTTGTCTGTCTCTGTCAATCTCTGTCATTTTCTTTATGTCTCTGCCTGCTTGTTTGTCTGTCTATCTGTCCTGTCTATCTATCTTTCTTGTCTGTCTCTCTCTATCTGTCAGTCTAATTGTCTGTCTATGTCTGTCAGTCTGTTTGTCCTTCTGTCTTTATCTCTTATTCTTTGTCTGTCAGTCTCTCTTTTGTCTGTCTGTCTGTCTGTCTGTCTGTCTGTCTTTCTCACTCTGTCTGTGTTTGTTTGTCTATCCTCTGCCTGTCTGTTTGTATGTTTGTCTTCGTCTATCTGCTTTTGTCTGTCTGTCTGTCCGTGTTTCTCACTTTCTGTCTATGTCTGCCTGTTTGTCTCTGAGTCTTTCTCTGTCTGTCTGTCTGCTCTCTGTCTGTCTCTCTTTCTATCTGTCTATATGCTTGCTTTTCTGTCCGTATATCTCTGCATATCTGTCTGTCTATATGTCTGTCCGTCTGTCTCTATTTGTCTTTCTGTCTCTCTGTCTGTCAGTCTGTATATCTCTGACGGTTTGTCTCTGTCTGTCGGTCTATATATCTCGATGTCTCCCTGTCAGGCTGTTTGTCTGTTCTTTCTGTTTCTATCTGCCTGCATGTCTGTCTCTGTGTGCATGTGTCTGTCTCTCTGTGTCACTTTCTCTTTGTCTCATTCTCTCTACTCTGTCTGTCTATCTGTATCTGTCTGTTATTTGTCTGTTTATGTCTGTTCCTCTCTTTCTGTCTGTCTTTATTCTGTATGTCTGTTTGCTCTTTTCCTTTTTCTATCTGTCACTGTATTTCTATCTCTGTCTGCCTGTCTGCTTTCTCAGTCTGTCTGACTGTTTGTCTGTTTAACTTTCTGCCTTAATTTGTCTGTCTGTCTGTCCGTCCGTCTCTGTGTGTCTCTGTGTGTCTGTCTGTCTGTCTCCGGTTGTATGCTTACCCCTATCTGTCTGTCTGTCCGTCCGTCTCTGTGTGTCTCTGTGTGTCTGTCTGTCTGTCTCCGGTTGTATGCTTACCCCTATCTGTCTGTCTGATTGTGTCTGTCCATCTGACTGTCGATTTCTGTTTGTCTATCTCTATCTGTCTATCCCTTTATGTTTCTATGTGTCTGTCTTATTCTGTCTGTTTGAATGTCTGCCTCTATAGGTACTGTCTATTTGTCTTTCCCTACAAAACAACACAACTCTCCCTACAATACAACACAACACAACTCTCTCCCTACAATACTACAAAACACAACTCTCCCTAAAATACAACACAACACAAGTCTCCCTAAAATACTACACAACACAAGTCTCCCTACAATACAACACAACACAACTCTCCCTACAATACGACACAACACAACTCTCTCCCTACAATACAACACAACTCTCCCTACAATACAATACAACTCTCCCTACAATACAGTCCAACACAACTCTCCCTACAATACAACACAACACAACTCTCCCTACAACGCGCAACACAGCACAGCTCTCCTGTGCTCCTGGCACAACTCTCCTACAATACAGCACAACACAACTCTCCCTACAGCACAACACAGCTCTCCCTACAGCACAGCACAACACAACTCTCCTACAATACTACACAACCACAACTCTCCCTACAAAGTACAACACAACACAACTCTCCCTACAATGCTACACAGCACAACTCTCCCTACAATACTACACAGCACAACTCCTAAAATGCAACTAGCACAACTCTCCTACAACCAAGAGCACAGCACAGCTCTCTCCCCTGCAATGCTACACAACACAGCTCTCCCTACAACCTGTGCCTAGCCACAGCTCTCCTACAATGCTACACAACACAACTCCCTACAATACAACACAACTTTGTCTCCCTGCAGCACAACCTGGCCACAACAAAGCTCTCCTACAATACTACACAACACAACTCTCCTACAACCTGGCCCACAACACACCTGGCTCCTACAATGTTACACAACACAACTCTCCTACAATACAACACAACACAACTCTCCCTACAACACAACACAACTACAGCTCTCACTGCAATACAACACAACACAACTCTCCCTACAATACACACACACAACACAACTCCTACAGTCCGACACAACACAACACAACTCTCCCTGCAATGCTACACAACACAGCTCCTACAGTCAAACACAACACAGCACAACACAACTACCAATACAACTGCTTTAGCTCTCCCTACAATGCTACACAACACAACTCTCTCATTACAATACAACACGGCACGCTCCTCTCCCATACAATGTACAACACAGCTCTCCCCTGCAATGCTACACAAAGACAACTCTCCCTGCAGGTCCAAACCTGACACAACCCTAGCTCTCCCTGCAGCACAACTGCTTACAAATCTCTACAACACAACACAGCACAACTCACCCTACAGTACAGCACAACACAGCACAACTCCCTACAATGGCTGGCCACAACACAACTCTCCTTACAATACAGCACAACACAACTCTCCCTACATTTACAGCACAATACAACTCTCCCTACCAATACAACACAACACAACCTAGCTCTCCCTGCAATGCTACACCAACACAACTCTCCCTACAATACTACACAACACAACTCTCCTACAGGTCTGGCTGACACAACACAACTCCCTGCAGCACAGCACAACACAACTCTCCCTACAGTACAACACAACACAACTCTCTCCCTACAACAGTCAAACACAACACAACACAACTCTCCCTACAACACAACACAACACAACTCTCCCTACAATACAACACAACACAACTCTCTCCCTACAACTCACAACACAACTCCTACAATACAACACACGACATAACTCTCCCTACAATACTACACAACACAACTCTCCCTACAATACAACACACACAGCTCTCCCTACAATACAACACAAAACAGCTCTCCCTGCAACACAACACAAAACAACTCTCCTACAACACCACAACCTAGCACAACTCTCCCTACAATACTATACAACACAACTCTCCCTACAATACTACACAACCTCTCTCCCTACAATACAACCTGCCACAACTCTCTCCTACAATGCAACACCTCTCCCTACAATACTACACAGCACAACTCTACTACAATGCAACACAACACAACTCTCCTACAGTACAACACAACACAACTCTCCTACAATGCTGCAACACAACTCTCAACACAGTACCAGCACAACACAACTCTCCCTACAATACAACACAACACCAGCTCTCCCTACAATACAACACAGCACAACTCTCTCCCTACAATACAAGCACAACACAACTCTCCCTACAACACAACACAACACAACTCTTCCTACAATACAATACACAACACAACTCTCTCTGCAATACAACACAACTCAGCTCTCCTACAATGCTACTGGCACAGCTCTCCCTACAATACAACACAGCACAACTCTCCTATGCTAAACCACACAACTCTCCTACAATGCTACACAACACAACTCTCCTCTAATACAACACAACACAACTCTCCTACAACCTGGCCAGCTCTCCTACAGTACTACTGGCTCTCCCTGCAATGCAACACAACCATGCTCTCCTCTACACAAACAGCTTAAACACAGCACAACTCTCCTACAATGCAACACAACACAACTCTCCCTACTAACACAACACAACTCTCCTACAACTGCTAACCAGCTCTCCCTACTGCAGCACTCCTCTCTCGTACAACACAACACAACTCTCCCTACAATACAGCTTCCACTAGCCTCTCCCTACAATACAACACAACACAACTCTCCTGATACTACAACACCAACTCTCTCCCTACAGCCAGCCTGCCTGCTCTCCTACAATGCAACTAGCTCTCCCTCGTGCTACACAACACAGCTCTCCTACAATACGCCCAGCAGCTCTCCTACAACAAACACAGCACAACTCTCCCTACAATGCTACACAACACAGCTCTCCCTGCAGCTCTCCCTACAATGCTACACAACACAACTCTCCCACACAATACAACCCTGCTCAACTCTCCCTACAACACAGCACAACACAACACAACTCTCCCTACAATGCTACTTACAGCTCTCCTACAACACAACACAACACACCACGACTCTCCTACAATGTACACAACCATCTCCACCACAATACAACACAACACAACTCTCCCTACAACACAACACAGCACAACTCTCCTTGCACTACTGCACTCCTACAATACAACACAACCTCTCTCCCTACAATACAACACAACACAACTCTCCCTACAATACTACAGAACACAACTCTCCCTACAATGCCCTGCCCCACAACTCTCCCTACAATACTACACAGCTCACGCTCTCCCTACAATACTACACAACACAACTCTCCCTACAATACAGCATACCCCAACTCTCCCTACAACACAGCACAACACAACTCTCCTACAATGCACTACTGAGCACAACTCTCCCTCAATGCAACACAACCCACCAGCTCTCCTTTACGACTGCACAACACAACTCTCCCTGCAATGCTACACAGCACAACTCTCCTACAATACAACACAACACCAGCTCTCCTACAACAGCACCTACAACACAACACACCCACAACACAACTCTCCCTACAATACTACACAACTTTGCATCTCCCTACAGTACAGCACAACTCAACTCTCCCTACAATACTACACAACACAACTCTCCCTACAATACAACCTGCCACAACTCTCCCTACAATACTAAACAACACAACTCTCCCTACAATACTACACAACACAACTCTCCTACAATACAACACAACACAACTCTCCCTACAACACAACACAACACAGCCACAACACACTCTCCTACAATACAACACAACACAACTCTCCCTACAATACTGCTTGCACTCTCCTCACAATACCAGCACAACACAGCACAATTCTCCCTATACAGCACAACACAACTCTCCCTACAATATTACACAACACAACTCTCCTACAATACAACACAACAAGCTCTCCCTACAATGCAACACAACACAACTCTCCCTACAATACAACACCAACACAGCTCTCACTACAATGCACACAGCTCTCTCCCTACAATACAGCACAACCAGCTACAACTCTCCTACAATCAGCTCCTGCCAACAGCTCTCCTAAACACAGCACAACTCTCCCTACAATACTACACAACACAACTCTCACTGCAATACAACACAACACAACTCTCCCTACAATACAACACAACACAACACAATCTCCCTACAATGCAACACAACACAACACAGCTCTCCTACAATACAACACAAGCACAACTCTCCCTACAACCTGGCCTAGCCACAACTCTCACTACAATACAACACAACACAACTCTCCCTACAATACTACACAAGCACAACTCTCCCTACAATGCTACACAACACAACTCTCCCTACAATGCAACACAGCTAGCTCTCCCTCACAACACAACACAACCAGCCTCTCCTACAATACTGCCCAGCTCTCTCTACAATGCAACACTGCAGCTCTCCTACAATACACACAGCACAACTTCTCCTGTTCAACACAACACAACTCTCCCTACAATACAACACAAGCACAACTCTCCCTACAACACAACCTGGCACAACAACACAACTACCACCTGTGCTACACAACACAGCTCTCCTACAGCGCAACACAACACAATATTACACTACAATGTTACACAGCACAGCTCTCCCTGCAATGCAACCTGGCACAGCTCTCCTACAATACAACACAACACACTCTCCCTACAATACCAGCACAGCTCCAGCTCTCCTACAATACAACACAACGCAACTCTCCCTACAATGCTACACAACACAACTCTCCTACAATACAACACAACACAACTCTCCCTACAATACTACACAACACAACTCTCCTACAAAACTACACAACACAACTCTCCACTGACAATACAACACAACACAACTCTCCCTACAACACAACACAACACAACTCTCCTACAATGCTACACAACTAGCTCTCCTACAATACAGCACAACTTGCAACTCTCCCTACAACACAGCACAACACAACTCTCCCTGTGCTACACAGCTAGCTCCCTACAATACAACACCAGCCTGACTCTCCTACATGCTACACATGCAGCTCTCCCTGTCCTGGCTTAACACAGCTCTCCTGCTTTAGCCTGGCCTAGCTCTCTCTGTACTACACAGCACAACTCTCCTGGCTGAGACAACACAACTCTCCCTACAGCACACAGCACAACACAACTCTCCCTGATGCTACACAACACCAGCACTCCCTACAACACAACACAACCCTGTCTCCTACAATGCTACACAACACAATCTCACTTCAACTACAACACAGCACAACTCTCCCTACACAGTTCCACAAAACTGTCTCCTACAATGCTACACAACACAACTCTCTCCCTACAATACTACACAACACAACTCTCCCTACAGTACAACACAGCACAACACAACTCTCCCTACAATACAACTACAACACAACTCTCTCCCTACAATACAACACAACTCTCCCTACAATACTACACCAGCACCAGCTCTCACTGCAATACAACACAACACAGCTCTCCCTGATACAGCACAACACAACACAACTCTCCTAAAATACTACCATACAGCTTTCTCCTGCAATGCAACACAACCTGACTCTCCCTACAATGCTACACAACACAACTCCTGCTACAGCCACAACTCTCCCTACAATACAACCTAGCACAACTCTCCCTACAGCAAACCTCAACTCTCCTACAATACTACACAACACAACTCTCCCTACAATATACCTGGCACAACACCACTCCCTACAACCTGCACAACCTGGCTCTCGCTACAGGTACAGCACAGCACAAAACTCTCCTACAATGCTACACAGCACAGCTCTCCTGCAATATTCACAGCCTCCTAGCTCTCCCTGCCCAGCTAGCACAACTCTCGCTACAGTACAGCCTGGCACAGCAAAACTCTCCTGCAATGCTACACAGCACAGCTCCTACAATGTACAAGCACAACTCTCCCTACAATACTGCACAACACAGCTCTCCTACAATACAACACTGCCCACAGCTCTCCCTCTGTGTACACAACACAATTCTCCTACAATGCTACAGTACAGCTCTCCTGCAATACACTGACACAGCCACAACAAAACTCTCCCCTGATACTGCAGCCTGCTCCCTACAGCACAACACAGCACAGCTCTCCCTGCAATGCTACACAACACAGCTCTCCCTGCAATACAGTAACACACAGCTCTCCCTGCAATGCTACACAGCCTGGCTCCCTGCAATGCAACCTGGCCACAGCTCTCCCTGCAACACAGCACAGCACAACTCTCCCTACAATGCTACACAACACAACTCTCCTACATGCAACCTGCCCTAGCTCTCCACCTGGCCTCCTCTCTCTACAATGCTACACAACCTGACTCTCCCTACAATGCAACACAAGCACAGCTCTGCAGCACAGCACAACACAACAAAACTCTCCTACAATTAGCAGCACAACTCTCCCTGCAGCACAACTGTACAGCTCTCCCTACAATGTGCACAGCACAGCTCTCCCTACAGTACAACACAGCACAACTCTCCCTACAATGCAACACAAACAGCTCTCCCTACAGCACAACAGCTAGCTCTCCCTACAATACTACACAACACACTCTCCCTGCAATACAACACAGCCTGGCTCTCCCTGCAATGCAACACCAACACAGCTCTCCCTGCAATGCTACACAACACAACTCTCCTACAATACAACTCAACACAGCTCTCCCTACAATGCTACCTGCCACAGCTCTCCTACAATACAACACAACACAACTCTCCCTACACAACCTGACACAACTCTCCTACAATACTACACAACACAACTCTCCCTACAATACAACACAACACAACTCTCCCTACAATACAACACAGCTGCAACACTCTCTCAGTACAACACAACACAACAAAACTCTCCCTACAATACTACACAACACAACTCTCCCTACAATACTACACAGCACAGCCCTCCCCTAATACAACACAACACAGCTCTCCCTTACAAGCAAAACACAACACAACTGTCCTGAAACACTACACCACAACTCTCCTCTGTGCTACACAGCACAGCTCTCCCTGCCTGAAGACAACACAACTCTCCTACAATGCTACACAGCACAGCTCTTCCTGCAATACAACACAACACAGCTCTCCTGCAACACAACAAAACCTGGCAAAACTCTCCCTACAATGCTACACCACAGCTCTCCCTACCAGCACAGCACAACACAGCTCTCCTACAATGCTACACAACACACCTCTCCTACAATACAACACAACATAACTCTCCCTACAACACAACACAACCTAGCTCTCCCTTCAATACTACACAACACAACTCTCCCTACAATACAACCTGCATAGCTCTCCCTACAACCCAGCTGCACAACAAAGCTCTCCCCTGTGCTACACAACACAACTCTCCTACAGCACAACACAATAAAGCTCTCCACAATACTACACAGCACACTCTCCTACAATACAACACAACACAGCTCTCCCTACAATCTACACTAGCTCTCCTGTGCTACACAGCACAGCTCTCCTGCATGGCACCAGCACAGCTCTCCCTGCAACCTGACACAGCACAGCTCTCCTGCAATGCTACACCAGCCTGACTCTCCTGCAATACAACCTGGCTCAGCTCTCCCTGCAACACCAGCACAACACAACTCTCCCTACAATGCTACACAACACAACTCTCCCTACAATACAGCACAGCACAGCTCTCCCTACAGCACAACACAGCACAACTCTCACAATGCTACACAGCACAATCTCTCTGCAACACAGCACAACTCAGCACAACTCTTCCCTCTGTGTACACAGCACAACACCTCCCTACAGTACTACACAGCACAGCTCTCCCTACAATAAAACCTGGCCCAGCTCTCTCCTACTGTGCAACACAACACAACTCTCCCTACAATACAACACAACACAGCTCTCCTGCAATGCAACACCAGCACAACTCTCCTGTGCAACACAGCACAGCTCTCCCTACAATGCAACACAGCACAGCTCTCCTGCAATGCAACACAGCACAGCTCTCTCCCAGCAATACCAGCACAGCACAATACAGCTCTCCCTTCAATACTACACAGCACAGCTTTCCTAAAGTCAAACCTGACAAAGCACAACTCTCCTACAACACAACACAACACAACTCTCCCTACAATACAACACAACACAACTCTCCGCCACAATACAAGCACAACACAACTCTCCTACAATACAACACCAGCACAACACGCTCTCCTACAATACAACACAACACAGCACAGCTCTCCCTACAATACACAACACAACACAACTCTCCCTACAATACCAAACACAACTGACTCTCACTACAATACAACACAACACAACTCTCCCTACAATACAACACAACACAACACAACTCTCCCTGCAATACTACACAACACAACTCTCCCTACAGTCAAACACAGCACAACACAACTCTCCTTACAACACAACACAACACAACTCTCCCTACAATGCACAGCACAACCAACTCTCCCCACCAACACAACGCACAACTCTCCTACACCTGACACAACACAACACACAACTCTCCCTGCAATGCTACACAACACAGCTCTCCGCCTGATACCAACCTGCTGGCTCTCTCCTACAATGCAATGCAATACAACTCTCCTACAATGACACCAAGACAACTCTCCTACACACAGCACAACCTGCACAACACAACACAACACAACACAGCTCTCCTACAATGATACACAACACAGCTCTCCCTACATCAAAACCTGGCACAGCTCTCCCTGCAATGCTACATGCCACAACTCTCCACTGCAATACAACCTAGCTTACAGCTCTCCCTACAATACAACACAACACAACTCTCCCTACAATGGTACACAACACAACTCTCCCTACAACAAAGCCAAACACAACTCTCCTACAACACAACACTAACACAGCTCTCCCTACAATACAACACAATTCTCTGTGCAATGCTACCTGCCCACAGCTCTCACTACAATGCAACTCAACACAACTCTCCCTACAGTGCAGCACAACACAGCTCTCCTAAATGCTACACACACAGCTTTCCTACAACTGCACACAATCAACTCTCTCCAATACAATCCTGCACAACACAACTCTCCCTACAATACACACAGCTTCTCCTATAATACAACACAACAAAACTCTCCTACAATACTACACAACACAACTCTCCCTCTATACTACACAGCACAAATCTCCCTACAATACTGCACAACACAACTCTCCCTACAATACAACACAACACAGCTCTCTCCCTACAATACAACTGCACACACTCTCCCTACAATACAACCTACTCTCCTACAATACTACACAACACAACTCTCCTACAATACTACACAACACAACTCTCCCTGTCAAACACCAACACAACTCCTACAACCTCCTGCACAGCTCTCCCTACAATACTACACAGCACAACTCTCCCTGCAATACAGCACAGCACAACTCTCCTACACTGCCTAGCTCTCACCTACACAACACAACACAACTCTCCCTATGATACTACACAACACAGCTCTCTCTGCAACACCAAGCACAGCTCAGCACAACTCTCCCACCAATATTGCACCCAGCACAACACCTCCTACAATACAACACAACACAACTCTCCCTACAATACAACACAACACAACACTCACCCTAAAATCAAACACACAACAAAACTCACAACTCTCCCTACAACACAGCTCACTCTTACAATGCTACACAAGCACAACTCTCACTACAGTGTAAACAGCAGCAACTCTCCATACAATACAACACAACCAGCTTACAACTCTCCCTACAATACAACACAACACAGCACAGCTCTCTCTGCAGTACAGCACAACCACAACTCTCCCTACAATACAACACCACACCAGCTCTCCCTACACAGCACACCCAACCACAACTCTCCCTGCAATGCTACACAACATAACTCTCTACAGATCAGAGCACAGCCTGCACAGCACAAGCTGTACAACACAACCACACTCACCTACAATGCTACGCTAGCTCTCCTGCAATACACAACACCAACACAGCTCCTACAATGACACAACACAACTCTCCCTGCAATGCTACACAACATAGCTCTTCTTACAGTCAAACACAGCACAACACAGCTCTCCTACAACACAACACAACACAATTCTCCCTGAACCAACACAACCCAGCTCTCCCTACAATAAACACAACCTGCCCACAACTCTCCTGTACAACCAAACACAACACAACTCTCCCTACATGCAAAACAACACAACTCTCGCCTACATTACAGCAAAATACAACTCTCCTACTATTACAACAGCATAGCTCTCCCTACGATGCTACACCAACACAACTCTCCCTACAGTCAACTCTACACAACACAACTCTCCTTCAACACAACACAACACAACTCTCCCTACAATACAACACAACCACAACTCTCTCCATACAACACAACACCACCCAGCTCTCCTACAACACAACACAACACAACCTGAAATCTCCCTGTACTACTACACGCACAACTCTCCCCATGCAATGCTGCACAACCTGCTCTCTTACAATACCGGCCACAATACAGAGCTCTCCCTACAACACAGCCTTAACACAACTCTCCCTACAACTGTCCTGGCCTGGCCACAACACCAGCACAACTAGCTCTCCCTACAATGGTACACAGCACAGCTCTCCTGCAGCAAAACACAGCACAGCTCTCCCTGCAATGCTACAACACAGCTCTCACTGCAATACCAGCCTGCCCTAGCTCTCTCCCTACAATACAGCTGACACAGCTCTCCCTACAGTAGTACACAACACAACTCTCCCTGCAGAAAAACACCATCCAGCTCTCCCTACAGCACAGCAAATCTAGCTCTCCCTACAATACAGCACAATTCTCTGTACCAATGCTACACAGCACAACTCTCACTACAATGCAACTCAACACAACTCTCTCCCTGCAGTACAGCACAGCTTTGTTAGCTCTCCTAAATGCTACACAGCACAACTTTCTACAATACAACACAATACAACCTGTGTAATGCGTAGCTTCT
>NW_024727536.1:0-17517 GCF_018991925.1 Homarus americanus
GCCTTAGAATACGGTAGGATTTCGCCACAGAAGACGGGAGGATTCCGTCCCAGAATAGGGTAGGCTTCCGCGCCAGAATACGGTAGGATCCGCCTAAAATAAGGTAGGATTTATGGTTCTACAATATGGTTCTAGTGTTCCAAAGAAGCACTTTTACATCTTGTGAAAATAGTCAGCCTAAAATACGGTGTGATTCTGCCCAGGGAAACAGTAGGATTCCGCCTCAGAATATGGTAGGATTCCGCTTCAAGAGACTGTAGGATTCCGCCTCAGAATACGGTAGGATACCACCCCAGAAAACGGCATTATTCCGCTCCAGAAGACGGTAGGATTCCGTCCCAGAATAGGGTAGGATTCTGCCCCAGAAGACGGTAGGATTCCGCCCCAGAAGACGATAGGATTCCGTCCCAGAATAGGGTAAGATTCCGCCCCAGAATACGGTAGGATTCCGCTCCAGAATACGGTAGGATTCCGCCCTAGAATACGGTAGGATTCCGCCCCAGAATACGGTAGGATTCCGCCTAAAATACGGTCGGATTCTGCCCCAGGAGACGGTAGGATTCCGCCTCAGAATACGGTAGGATTCTGCTCCAGAAAAGGGTAGGATTCCTCCTAATATACGGTAGGATTCTGCCCCAGGAAACTGTAGGATTCGGCCTGAGAATACGGTAGGATTACACCCCAGTATAGGGTAGGATTCCGCCTAAAATACGGTAGGATTCTGCCCCAGAATAGGGTAGGATTCCGCCTAAAATACGGTAGGATTCCGCTCCAGGAGACGGTAGGATACGGCCTCATAATACAGTAGGATTCCGCCCTAGAAGACGGTATGATTCCGTCAGGGAATATGGTTGGATTCTGCCCCAGAAGACGGAAGGATTCCGTCTCAGAATAGGGTAGGATTCTGGCCCACAAGACAGTAGGATTCCGCCCCAGAATACAGTAGGATTCAGCCCCAAAATAGGGTAGGTTTCCGCCATAATACGGTAGGATTCTGCCCCAGGAGAGGGTAGCATTCCGCCTAAGGATAGGGTAGGATTCCGCCTCAGAATACAGTAGGATTCTGCCTCAGAATACAGTAGGATTCCGCCTCAAAATACGGTAGGATTCCGCCCTAGGAGACGGTAGGATTCTGTCCCAGAATAGGGTAGGATTCTGCCCCAGAAAAAAGTAGGTTTCCGCCCCAGAATACAGTAGGATTCCGCGCATGGAGACGGTAGAATTCCGCCCCAGAATACAGTAGGATTCAGCCCCAAAATAGGGTAGGAATCCACCTAAAATATGGTAGGATTCTGACCCAGGAGACGGTAGGATTCCGCCTCAGAATACTGTAGGATTCCGCTCATGGAGACGGTAGGATTCCGCCTCAGAATACGGTAGGATTCTGCCTCAGAATACGTTAAGATTCCGCCCCAGAAGACGTTTGGATTCCCTCCCAGAATAAAGTAGGATTCTAGCCCAGAAGACAGCAGGATTCCGCCTCAGAATACGGTAGGATTCCGCCTCAGAATACGGTAGGATTCCGCTCTAGGAGACGGTAGGATTCCGCCTCAGAATACGGCAGGATTCTGCCTCAGAAGACGGTAGGATTCCGTCCCAGAATAAGGTAGGATTCTGACGCTGAATACGGTAGGATTCTGTGCCAGAATACGGTAGAATTCCGCCCTAGAAGATGGCAGTTTTCCGCCCTAGAAGATGGTAGGATTCCGGCCCAGAAGACTCTCACGATTCTGTCCCAGAATAGGTCAGGATTGTGCCCCCAGAAGACGGTGGTGGATTCCGTCCCAAGAATAGGTAGGATTGTGCGCCCAGGATAGGGTCGGATTCCGCCTAAAATACGGTAGGATTCTGCCCCAAGAGACTTGCAGGATTCTGCCTCAGAATACGTGAGGATTCCGCTCAAGGAGACAGTAGGATTCCGCCTCATACGGTAGGATTCCGGTCCAAAAGACGGTAGAATTCACCAGAATGCGGTAGGATCTCGCCTAAGAATGTAAGATTCCGCCTCCAGGAGACAGAGATTCCGCCTCAGAATACGTAGGATTCCGCCTCTGAATACGCAGGATTCCGCCTCCAGAATACCATAGGATTCTCCCCAGAATAGGGCATGATTCCGCCTAAAATACTGTAGGATTTATGGTTCTATGATTCTAGTGTTCCAAAGAAGCACTTTTTACATCTTGTGAATATAGTCTGTCACAAGAAGACAAGTCAGGCAGTTTTTGCAATCAGCATGCTCAGAGTACATACGGTATACTGAGATTTTCAGCAAAATCAAATTCTTGGACAAAACATGTCTTACTGTGAGGGGCGGATTTCAGCTGCCACCAAGAGGGGGGCGGATTCTGGTCTTGTCACCAATGTGAGGGGCGGTTCTCTCTTTCTACACCAACCCGGAGGTGTACCTTACAAAGAATGGTACCAACATATAGATGACATGAACGCCTCCCTTAGCCAATAAGGTCGGGGAGGGGTGCATAGTACCTGTACACAAACCCTCTCCCTCAAGAATGGGACCAGGAACTCACAATACCTGCAAAAGCCCTCCTGCAAATTGCAAAAGTCCTTTACAAGCCAAAAGGAAAGAAAGAAAGCAATAATAACCCAACTCTGCCAACCACTAATAAAACCTACAATCCTCCCAAAAGAAAAACTTAACCCACCCAATCTTACTCACAATCCCTCCCCAAAAAAAAAAATATATTAACTCAACTTATCCAACCACTAATCAACTCCTACAATCCTCCCAAAACAAAAACTTAATATACCCGACCTTTCTAACAACCCCTTCGACCCCCTTAAAAAAAAAAAAAAAAAATTACATATGACTCAATACAACTATTCATTAGCCACACAAATCATATCACCCCTAAGAAATCCTACCATACTATAAATTAACCTAACAACCTCCAAAGCCCCACTGTCCTCCCCCCCTCCTCCCAACAACTCACCATACCTGACCTTACTAATAATTATTCTCCCCTTCCCCCTCTTCCCTTACTATATTGACACACAAACACACACACACTCACACAACAACCCCCCTTAAGCAATTCTAATTCAGCTCAAATCAACATACCACTATGAGGGGGCGGATTCTTGGTCTTGCCACCAATGTGAGGGGCCGGTTTCTTGGGCTGCCACCAGTGTGAGGGGGCCTGTTCCCCTCTCTGTTTCTACACCACCCTCATCTTATTTACTTCTCTTAGTTCTTACTCTTACTCAATTCCGTCACCTATTCTTTGGTAGCATGGACATTATTTTGGTAGCATGGTCATTCTTTTGGTAGCCTGGGCATTCTTTTGGTAGCATGGTCATTCTTTTGGTAGCATGGGCATTCTTTTGGTAACATGGTCGAGGGTCTAGGCACGTGAGTATGGTAATTTTGGTATCAGGTCACTTGGATGGAAATAAAGGTAAAATACTGTGGGAGAAATGAATACACCTAAAGTACTCTAGAAACAAATTTATTAATATGCAATCAATGGGGGAAAGATATTGTATTAATCATATAATTACTAGGTTCACCTCCTGGGCTTAGTGCAAACTCAGTTCCTTCTTCTTTACTCTTACTCACAACATTACTGGTGGTACATTACATGGCACTCATTGTAGATTATTCAACCTATACGTAAACAAAGACACTAGTATATGCAGGGGTCCACTACCCAACATGGGATAATTATTTCCAACTAATTATCCCTAACCTACATGTTACAACACTCTCTGTGGACATATACTGTACTTCCAAGGAGTAACCCAGGGTAGAGCATTGGGGCTGTTGTTATTGTGGGGTAGCCAGACCCATGGCGGGTCTGGGGTCTGGCCAAACGAAGCCGTGGGGCACATTAATCAGGCCGCATCGGTGCCATCTTCTCATATATGATCCCGGCTGGACATCTAATACATCCGAGGCCGTTGTTGGATGGTAGAGCGATTCAAGAATCACAATGGGATCGGGAGACAAACGGGGCAGCGTCAGGGGACCTGTATGGATGAAGGGACGGGCACTTACTAACAGTGACAACAACATCACGTTTCAGGGGACGTTAAAGACGTAAATATGACTTCACTCAGAGCATATCAACTACGTTACTGTAACACTTGCACAATCAACTATTAATTGGGTCAAATCACTTAAAGAAGGGCGAATTACAACACAGAGTGGAATGGCATACCTGTATGGATGAAGGGACGGGCCCTCACTAACGGTAGAAATGCCCGCGGGGCCCTCACTCAAAACAGACCAGGGAGTCCACCTACTTCTATTCCGATGAATTAATTCACTGTACACTCTGACGTTGAAATTGAGACTATGAACTCAGTTTCATTCCCTACTATTATCTTCACTAACAATGCTCTGACTCAGCTATCAAAAGCAAAATTAAATTGATTACAAAGGGTTGGACGGCAACAGGGTCCCAACATACAGCGTCTGCTACTAAATCCGTGGATTATATTCAAAGTTTCCACTAAACAAAGACGGGGAAACAGAGAAAACGGGGGACGTTTCCACTGGGGGACTCAGAAGGTTTTGTGGACGTTTGAGCGTAATATGAATCCTTAAGGTTTTCAGGTTAGCCGTCATCACGATCATGACACCACCGCCACCCCCAACCAATCCCCTAATACAAAGTCCCCCCCCCATAACCAATCTCCAAACACAACCCCCCGCCAGACAAAGCCTCTCATAATGCTACAACTCTCCAGAACCAAACCAAACATACCCAACCTCTATGACAGCCACTGTCAATGAAAACGACCTAACTCAAGACTGAAACCAATCAACCTATATCTCACTCTCATCTCCGTTCACAATTTGACAAAACATCAGGCCGCATCGTGCCATCTTCTCATATATGATCCCGGTGGACATCTAATACATCCGAGGCCGTTGTTGGATGGTAGAGCGATTCAAGAATCACAATGGAATCTGTATGGGTGAAGGGACGGCACTCACTAACGGTAGAAAAGACTGCGGGCCCTCACTCAAAACAGACCGGGAGTCCACCTACTTTATTCCGATGAATTAATTCACTGTACACTCTGACGTTGAAATTGAGACTATGAACTCAGTTTCATTCCCTAATATCTTCACTAACAATGCTCTGACTCAGCTATCAAAAGCAAAATCAAATTGATTACAAAGGGTTGGATGGCAACAGGTCCCAACATACAGCGTCTGCTACTAAATCCGTGGATTATATTCAAAGTTCCACTAAACAGAAGGGGAAACAGAAACGGGGACATTTCCACTGGGGACTCAGAAGGTTTTGTGGACGTTTGAGCGTAATATGAATCCTTAAGGTTTTCAGGTTAGCCGTCATCACGATCATGACACCACCGCCACCCCCAACCAATCCCCAATACAGCAGTCCCCCCATAACCAATCTCCAAACACAACCCCCGCCAGACAAAGCCTCTCATAATGCTACAACTCTCCAGAACCAAACCAAACATACCCAACCTCTATGACAGCCACTGTCAATGAAAACGACTCTAACTCAAGACTGAAACCAATCACCCATATTCACTATCTCCTCGCTCACAATTTGACAAAACTCAAATCTGTCTCCTGCTATTACTAAAAACTCTCCTACGATACGCTCATCCTTCCTTACTACGAATACTTTGACACTTCGGGCTCAAAGATTCAAAACTCTTCCTCCAACTCGCCTCCATTTCTTTGACACAGCTCAAATGACCTGCAACTCTCGGAAACAAATCAAACATACTCCAACTCCTGTGACATCCAATCTCAATAAAATCGACCTAACTCAAGACTGGGAAACAATCAACCTATATCTCATTCTCGTCTCCGTTCATAATTTGACAAAAAGCTCAAATCTGTCACCTGCTATTACTAAAACTCTCCTACGATACGCTCATCTTCTCATTATGAATACTTTGAGATTTCAAGCTCAAAGATTCAAAACCTCTTCCTCCAACTCACATCTGTTCCTCTTTGACATAGCTCAAAGACTTTACCTTCACCTTCTCCAAACAACCCTAACAATGACTAGTCATTACATTTCCATTTTTTTTTCACCTTCTCTTACTTGATCGTGTTGCTCGGCCCGGCCCACCTGCGATTTCGGCTATACTGGCTGGCCAAGGGCGGGCGGTTCTCCTCCGATGGCTAACACTGCTTGTTAAAATAACAACCAAAGTACCTGTTGTTGGTCTTGCTTGCCCGGTCCTGCCCCGCCTCCCTCTGCCTCGTCCTGATTGTAGGATTGTTGACTCACTGGCACATTGCCTACCCCTCACCCAAGCGGTGTTTAGCCACTGCATCTGTTCTCTCCTCCTAAAATTCACTTCAATCCTCCCTTTATTCTTCCCCTGAACCTCCTTCCCCCCTGTCACTAGCATTTTTCGATTCGATTCGGCTGTACGCCGTCGTCACACTCTCTGACCCTCTCTACACTCTCTAACCTTCTCTCACCATGAACGGTTACGAGTTTGATAACGTGGCGCGGATACGTCCGGATACGCCGACCTGCCCCAAGAAATTAAACCTCTTAGTTCTCAAGAAGTTCTTTGAAACTAATGAGATCATGGGGGTCACCAAGGTGGAACGACTGAAGCTCCATGGTGACATCAAGATCACCTTCACCGAGAAGGGTATGCCCGTACAGCTCGCGGAGATCCCAGACATCAACGGCATTCCATTTAAAATGATTGCCTACAAGTGGGCCAACCTGAAGTTGGGAGTAATCTCCCACGCCGAAATTGCCCACGTGGACCAAGCAGAGCTGAGTGAGCTCCTCAAGGGGCAACTCCAAGTTGTGAAGAAGCTGTCCGACACCACTGCCCTCATCGGACACCACACAACCTTACCCAAGGAGGCTCAACTGGCGTGGGTAACTGTGCCAGTCAAGCCCTACTGCAGACCGAAACGCTGTTACAAATGCCAGCACTACGGACACACTGTCAACAAGTGTGAGGCGCAGGAGGACACCTGCTCCCTGTGCGGCAACCCCGGACACCGCTACACGGTCTGCCCCAACACAGTAAAAAAATGCGCTGCCTGTGGCGGCCCAGACTCCTCCGCCGATCGGACCTGCCCGAAATGGAAGGAGGAATGCAGGATAGCCAAGGCGCGACTCGACAAGAAACTGAGCTATAAAGAGGCCCTCCTTGCTGTACGCTCCCAAGACAAGAAAAAACCAGCAGAAAAGAAAACCCAAGAAAAGAAAACACAAGAAAAGACACCCGCCACACAGAATCAAGAACACCACGAGGCCCGTGGAGCTGAAGCCCACGTGGTCAGCCTCTCCGTCTCCGACTTCTTCCACACCTATGAGGGCTTAAGACACGAGGAAGACGAACAACAAGACCCAAATACGAACGAATGGACACTTCAAGAGAGCAAGAAGAGGAGGAGAGTTAGAAGAAAATCTACATCAAGCTAAGAAGAAGACCAAGACATTTCCTCCACACAAGAAAACAACACACACAATGAAGTCGACCAAGCACTGAGAATCCATTGCCCAACCCAACACGCACCTGACGCTTGACCTGACGCTGGCCTGGCTCTGTCCTGTCGCCTCCCGGCCGCGTCCGGGCGAGTTGCTGCTGCCTCCAACTTATACTCCCTCACGCAAGCGGTGTTTAGCCACTGCACCTATTCCCTCCTCCTAAAATTCACTTCCAATCCTCCCTTTGTTTCTTCCTGAACCTCCTTCCCCTGTCACTAGCATTTCATGTCATGTCATGGACCTGGAGGGGGGAGCTTGTGGTAAGCGGTACGCTCTTGCCTGCACCAAGCAAGATGTCACAGTTCGATTCCGGGCAAGTGGAATTTGTTTGGACACTCTTCCTAGCCCCCTTGGTCCCTGTTCACCTAGCAGTAAAGTAGGTACCTGTTGTAAATCGAAAGGTTGCGAATTCGTAATCAGGGAAAGTTGTTGGAGCTTCTAAACTTGAACTGGAGCTTCTAAACTTGAACTGGACCCGAGGATCACACACCCAATACAGACAAACCAAATACGTGCAATCGCTAACCAAATAAACGCAGTCGTGTAAAGCCACGGCACTATCTCTCCCACTACAATTCCCTTCCTAACCTCCTGCTCCTTCCTCTGTCATCTTCCCCGCTCTACCTTTCGCTTAACAACTTTTATGGAGTGTCTAAGCTTGCAGGCACTCTCACTCTCTAACCCTCTTTCACCATGAAGCGGTTCACGGTTTGATAGCGTGGCGCAGATCGTCCGGATGCATGACCTGCCCCAGAAATTAAACCTCCTAGTTCTCAAGATCTTTGAAACTAATGAGATCATTAGAGGTCACCAAGGTGGAACGACTGAAGCTCCATGGTGACATCAAGATCACCTTCGCCGAGAAGGGTATGCCCGTACAGCTCGCGGAGATCCCAGACATCAACGGCATTCCATTTAAACTGATTGCCTACAAGTGGGACAACCTGAAGCTGGGAGTAATCTCCCACGCCGAAATTGCCCACGTGGACCAAGCAGAGCTGAGTGAGCTCCTCAAGGGGCAACTCCAAGTTGTGAAGAAGCTGTCAAACACCACTGCCCTCATCGGACACCATACAACCTTACCCAAGGAGGCTCAACTGGCGTGGGTAACTGTGCCAGTCAAGCCCTACTGCAGCCCGAAACGCTGTTACAAATGCCAGCACTACGGACACACTGTTAACAAGTGTGAGGCACAGGAGGACACCTGCTCCCTGTGCAGCAGCCCCGGACACCGCTACACGGTCTGCCCCAACACAGTAAAAAAATGCGCTGCCTGTGGCGGCCCACATTCCTCCACCGATCGGACCTGCCCGAAATGGAAGGAGGAATGCAGGATAGCCAAGGCTCGACTCGACAAGAAACTGAGCTACAAAGAGGCCCTCCTTGCTGTACGCTCCCAAGACAAGAAAAAACCAGCAGAAAAGAAAAACCAAGAAAAGAAAACTCTAGAAAATACACCCGCCACACAGAATCAAGAATACCACGAGGCCCGTGGAGCTGAAGCCCACGTGGTCAACCTCACCGTCTCCGACTTCTTCCACACCTATGAGGACTTAAGACACGAGGAAGACGAACAACAAGACCCAAACACGAATGAATGGACACTTCAAGAGAGCAAGAAGAGGAGGAGAGTTAGAAGAAAATCTACATCAAGCTAAGAAGAATACCAAGAAAGAAGACCAAGACATTTCCTCCACACAAGAAAACAACACACACAATCAAGCCGACCAAGCACTGAGAATCCATGGCCCAACCCAACACGCACCTGATGCTTGACCTGATGCTAACCTGACTCTGTCCTGCCGCCTCCTAGCCGCGTCCGGGCGAGTTGCTGCTGCCTCCAACTTAAACTCCCTCACGCATGCGGTGTTTAGCCACTGCACCTATTCTCTCCTCCTAAAATTCACTTCAATCCTCCCTTTATCCTTCCCCTGAACCTCCTTCCCCCCTGTCACTAGCATTTTATGTATGTATTTATGCTGTACTCTGATTGGTTGGTAGGCGCGCGGCCGGAGCTCAGTTGGGAGTTGTAGGGGAGAGGATCCACTACAATACTCCCCCTCCCCTCCTGGCGTGGCGGGAGGCTGGATGTTGTCCGGGTTGCGTCCCACACATGACACATACCGGGTAGGTGTACGTACGACTCGGCCGCTAAGTGTAATAACTCCGTCTAGTGACACAAAACCTGTGGGAGAATTAGGGGGAGAAAGAGGGTTTGGGATTAGAGGAGGTTGTACAAGCAATGGCTGTTGTGCTCCTGTTGCTGCAGGGGCTGCGTCCTCATGGTCTCTAGCTGGGATGACCGGGTCAGGGGCGACGTCAGGAGGAGGGTCCATGGCAGGAGCAGGTTCTATGACAGGAGGAGGGTCTATGTCAGGAGGAGGATCCATGACAGGTGCAGGTTCTATGACAGGAGGAGGGTCCATGGCAGGAGGAGGTTCTATGACGGGAGGAGGGTCTATGATAAGAGCAGGTTCTACAACAGCAGCAGGGTCCAGGACAGGAGCAGGGGGTACCTGAGGGTGAAAAGAGGGTGCCCAGAAATGTCGTGGGCGTGGTATTGCTGCCGGTGGTAACTGCGGGTAGACTGGTGCAGGCGTAGTTTGTTGGTGGTGCTGCTGGGCTGGGGGCCCAACGGGTAAGGTGGCTGGTTTGACTCGGTCTATGGTGACGGTGTCATGTCTGCCATTCCGGATAATCGTCAGGAACTGCTGAACGGGTAACCACCTGGAAGGGTCCATCGTAGGGGCGTTGTAGTGGGTTGCGGTGAGCATCATGCCTGAGGAAAACATACTCGGCTGTCAGTAGTGCAGGAGGGATGTGTTCAGGGCGCCCAGGAGGCTGGCGTGGAGCAGTAGCTCTGAATGCAGAAACTGCTTGTCGTAGCTTTTGGAGTAAGTCGTGACGAACGGCAGGAGTGGTTTGGTGGAGGTCAGGAGGGAGTGAGAAATCCCCTGGTAGGCGAAGGGGCTCGCCTAGTGTGAGATCTGCTGGGCTACAGTCCATATCCTCCTTGTGTGACGCACGGATGCCGAGGAGCATTAAGGGAAGCGCATCAGTCCAGCTGTAAGGGTCGTGCTGTGCCTTGAATGCGTCCTTCAGCTGCCGGTGAAACCACTCTACCATGCCGTTGGCTTGAGGGTGGTATGCTGTAGTGCGTTGCCTAGACGTGCCGAGGAACTGTAGGAGGTCCTGCCAGAGTTGTGACTCAAACTGGGCTCCTCGGTCAGTGATGACGGTTGCGGGGGGGGCCAAAATGAGAAACCCATCAGGACATGAAGGCGCGGACGGTAGTCTCTGCTGTAGCATTGGGCATGGGAATGGCTTCTGTCCACCTGGTGAAACGGTCGATGCAGGTGAGGATGTAGGTGCTACCGTAGGATGACGGAAGAGGTCCCACGATGTCGAGGTGTACTACTTGAAAACGTCCTTTGGGAATAGGGAAGGTTTCTAAGGGGGCCCGTATGTGACGATGTATTTTGGAGGACTGGCAGGCCAGGCACTGGGCAGCCCATTTCTTAGTATCTGATTTGATGCCGGGCCAGACGACACGTTGCGTGAGGAGGTGCTGGGAGGCCCGCACACCCGGGTGACTGAGACCATGGATGCGGTCGAAAACAGCGCGGCGGTGGATGTGAGGCACGAACGGTCTAGGCTGCCCACAGGATACGTCGCACCACAATTTTATCTTTGTGCCAGGAACAGGGAGTTCTTGGAGTATGAGGCCTGAGGGGGATGTCTTGTATGCTGCCAGGTCTTCGTCGTTCTCTTGAGCCGCGGCGAGCTGCCCATAATCAATGGGTGGAGATGAGGGAAGAATGTTGGATATACAATGAGAGAGGGCGTCGGCGATCTCGTTGTGGTTGCCTTTAATGTGTTGGACGTCGCTGGAGAAGTCCGCGATGTTAGTCAAGTGACGCAGGACACGAGGTGTATGTGACTGGGAAGCTGAAGCGAAGGCGTGGACGAGGGGCTTATGATCAGTGAAGATGGTGAACTGACGGGCCTCGAGGAAATGCTGGAAATGTTTGACGGCCAGGTATATGGCCAGGAGTTCTCGATCAAAGGCGCTGTACTTGAGGTGTGGTGGTTGAAGCCGTTGTGAGAAGAAAGCAATGGGCGTGAGAATTCCGTTGATCTCCTGCTGTAAAGCGGCTCCCACTGCAGTAGAAGAAGCGTCTGTTGTGAGAGTGGTCCGGGCGTTAGGTGCGGGAGGGCCAGGAGGGTGAGGGGTGAAATGTGCTGTTTGATAGTGGTGAATGCCGTAACAGCCTCATGAGTCCACACGAGAAGCTTGTGAGACTTCTTTGGAAGTCCCTTGAGAAGGTCGTAGAGGGGGCATAGGACGGTGGCAGCGTTGTCGATGAAGCTGTGGTAGTAGTTGACTAAACCCAGGAATTCTCGGAGTTTCTTCGCCGTTTCAGGTTCGGGGAACTCCCTAATGGCGGTTATCTTCTGTGGTAGGGGTTGTATGCCACTGGGCGAGACTCTGTGACCATGGAAGTCGATGGAGGATGCTCCGAAGACGCACTTAGCAGGATGAACTTTCATGTTGTTGTTCTGCAGGCGTTGGAGGAGGAGTTGTAGGTGGTGCTGGTGCTCGGCAGGCTGTCGTCAATGTAGATGGTGACAAAATCGAGGTCGCGAGGCATGTGGTCCATGCACCTCTGGAAAGTCGGTGCTGCATTGCGCAGGCCAAAACTCATGAAAGCATACTCGAAGAGTCCGAACTGTGTGGTGATGGCTGTCTTCTGGGTATCTGCAGGTGCTACAGGGATCTGGTGGAAGGCACGCTCAAAGTCGATCTTCGAGAAGATAGTCTTGCCATGAAGTTTGTGGTGGAAGTCCTGGACATGCGGAATAGGGTACCTGTCAGGTTTGGTGACGAGGTTCAGGGCTCTGTAGTCGCCACACACCCTCCAGTCGCCAGGTGTTTGCTTAGGAACCATGTGAAGAGGCGATGCCCATGGACTCTTTGAAGGACGGATGATGCCGTCTTGCAGTAGTTTGTTGAATTCTGCTTTGGCTGTGTTCAGGAGCTCAGGGCGCAGGCGGCAAGGGCGTAAGAAGACTGGTGGACCTTCTGTTTCGATGTGGTGGAAAATTCCCGACATAGGTGGTGGGGGTAGAGAGACTCGGGGTGAGAAAAGCTCCTTGAATTTGTCGAGCAGGGAGGAGAACTCGTTGGAAGGCGCAAGACAGGTGATAGTGTCGGTGTGTCTGGCAAGAGAACCCTGGATCTTGCGTGCTGTAGGCTCATGAATGAGGCATAGATGGCTTGGGTCGACACCGAGCTTGTGGAAGGTGAGGAAGTCGAAACCAAGGATGGGTTGAGACTCGTCTGCGATCACGAATAACCAACACAGAGTCTTGGGCAGACCGAGGTCTAAGGCGAGGGTGCGTACGCCGTAGGAGGCGATGGGGGTACCGTTGGCAGTGAACAGGTCATAAGAGGGTTGCTTTGACTTGTCTTGTAGTGAGGGAGGGATGAGGCTGACCGATGAACCTGTGTCGATGAGGAACTTCTTGCCGGAGGTGCGGTCGGTGACGCGCAGTAATGAGACGCCTGGAGGGACGGAGGCTGAGGCGTCTACCAGCCTCCGGTGTTGCCGTTTCCCGAATAGGTGCAATAGGGCTCACAGTTTCGAGCATTGTGGCCGAAAGTCTGGTGATACCAGCAGAGGGTATATTTGTTGTGCTGGGGGCTGGCTGCTGTGCGTCGGAACTTGTAGGGCGTGGTGCGTGAGTCAGGAACTGGCACAGCAGCGGGTAAGGAGGAGCAGAACTGCTCAATGGTGTCCATCCTGCGGTTCAAGGTTTGTAACAGGTCCTTGATATCTTGTGAGGTATTGCTCGGCTGAGGGGTGTTGACCCGGCTTGCAAGTTCGGTGGGAGGTACTGGTGTGACCGTGGGGTTGTCGTGGCAGCAAGGGCACGCGGCAAGCGCCTCGTTAAATTCTGTCTGCCGTGGTTGCATATAGTTCTGGTGCCCGTAGGGGTTATCTGCGGACAGGATCATTGCGTACTTGTGTGGGTAGCTTTTGTGCATGAAGCTGGCGCAGGATAAGTCAGCAAGTCTGTCTGTGTGCCGGGGTTAAACCTCACATCTCCTCCCAGAGAATCCTGGAGTTGAGTTTCCAATTGAGATGAAAGATAGGTTCTGTAGGAGACTGGGGCGGGTCCATTGGTAATGCGTTTTTAAGGCATTTAAGGCATCCGCAGAATTTGCTTGGTGTTGTTCGCTGGAGGTTGGAGATGGTCTGTGAGACTTGTGTGGCGACTTCAGTGGAGCAAGGAGCAGGGCAGGGCTGCCGTCTTTTGCTCGTCTGTGGCTATGGGAGCCGATGAGGGTTGCTTCCCATGAACTAACCAGTCCTCTACGTTGTGGTTGAAGGGTCGGTAGAGATCCATCCGTCCATTCTTGCGGGAGTATGTCACCTGTTTGGGAAGGATGAGATGGGGGCTTTGTTCCGACCCCTTCCGTGTTCTAATCTCCTGGGAAGAGGTGAACAGTTGCAGGGACTTCAGGACCCCGGAGAATACACTTTTGAGTTGCAGGTCATAGGCAGAACTAAAAAACAAAAGAAAATAGGAGAATAGGCAAAAAGAGCTCAGACACACGTTGGAATATTGCACAATATAGTTGCTCTCAGCTGCTTGATGTGGGACACTCCACGCCAGTGGGAGAACAGACTAATCGTTATAAACCTTACGGTCGTGAGATGGTGTCGTTGTGGAGTAGTGGGAGTGGCCCAGTGATGCAGGGTAAGGCGAGTTTAGCTCGAGCTGGCAGCAGCAGGCAGGACGATCTTCTCAGCTCCAGGAGTAAGGCAGCAGAAAGGTGTGTTTCACGGTTCCAGGGGTCACCAATTGTAGCGTACTGTAATAGCCAGCCAGTTAATCCAATTCTCTTTGTATGGGCACACAAACGTACGTACATGTAGATATCTCACACTCCAGGAATGAGTAGAATAAAACTCACAATGCGCTTTCTGTGTGCATATGTTGTACAGCACAGTGCTAGAATTGACTAGGTGAGGCTTATAGAGGTCTATATGAGCGCGAGGAGGTTTCTGAGGAAGCTGGGTGAGGAGCCAGAGAGACGTTGCTGGTCGGTAGCCGAGTGTAAATGATTTCCCTACAGGGTACGATACGAAGTCTTTAGTTAGAGGTGAAAAGAAGATTATTAGGAGTTGGAAGGAAAAGTGGTGAAACTGAAATACAATGGGATAGAAGAATCTGGAAGCAGCAGATCGCTTCATCTTTCTTATTGGTGTTTTATCTTTGTTCTGCTCCCTTGGGTCGTCAGACCTTTGTATTAATATTGGTTTATTTATATAATGCTGCTTATTATTATTATTTGTTATTGTTGGGTTAGTAGGCCGCAGGTCCTTGTGTAACTGGGAGGAGTAATCTGTTATTTTTTTTTTGAGGGTGTTAGTTAAGTGTTAGTTGTGTTAGTCTAAGGTACACTGTATGGGAGAGGCCTGCCAGGTTCTTAGTGGAGCTGGTTGGTCACTCTCATCTTTATTCACTCTAGTAATGTTTTGTAACCGAAATATGCCCATGTTGAGGCGGGAGGTGGTTCAATTACTTCTTCTGGCTGATATAGCTGGAGAATAATCACATTATTATTATTAATAATGCTTAATTTTTTTTTTTTTTTTTTTTTGAGTTAGTGAGCCCGCCCAGGTCCTTGTGTAGCTGGGAGGGTAGTCTATTTTTTTTTTTACTAAGATGTTAGTTCAATGTTAAATGTTAAATGTTAAATGTCAAATATTAGTTATGTTAGTCTAAAGATTTACACTTGGAGAGGCCTGCCAGGTTCTTGTGGAGCTGGTAGGTCACTCTCATCTTTATTCTCTCTATTAATGTTTTATATGTATATTGGGGCAGAGATGGTTCAATTACTTTCTTCCTGGCTGATTTAAACCAACTGTGTTCTTGGAATTCTTCGTTGTCTATATTATTTATCCAGTTTTGATATGTTTCTGTGTTAAGTTCAGTCACTTTTTTCCAAATATTTACAGCTTTGTTGTGTATATCTACATTGATTGCTAAGAGGTTTGCTCTCTTGTGTAGCTGTTCATTATTGATGTGGTCTGTATATTTTATGTTATATATAAATCTGAGGGCTATATTTTGTACTGTTTGTAACCTTTTAATGCACGTATTTATGTGATTTAGGAAACTCAGGATATGAGGTGCTTGCAGCGCGAGGGCCAATCACGGCGGCTTAAGCGTAAGGTGTGAAACGCTCTGATCCTGAGCTGGAGGTTGAAGGTCGAGACTAGGTCGGCGATCGAACCCCTACGTCCACTGCATAGACCTAGTGTAACGGGCCGAGTTTCTCTTTTAATAATTTACCATATAGATATTATATTTCTGTTAGTATTCTATTTATTCATATACTTACTTGTTCTGTAGCATTCTTTCCAATGAGTATCCTGTTTTATATATTTATCCTTCTTCAGTTCTTTACATACATACTTACTTTTATATATTCTTGCTTATATTCTTATATGTTCTTTATCTCTATATACCTTATATTCTTATATATTCTTATATAAGTAACTCTTATGCTTCTCTGCTTATGTTTTCCAAGTCAATGTTCTTTCTTTAAATTTCCTTTCATATATTATGATCTCTTCCCTATATTTGGTTCTAGTTATATTCTAAATCATGGATTAACCTGGAAACCATGTCTTTCTTATTACCACACTTATTATACTTACACCGGTAGAACTGCCTACAGGATTTTCTAGAATATAACATCTCTTAGTTAACTGTTAGGTAGCGAGCTTCTTGGCACGTGAGTTAGTTATTTTCTGAGAACCAATGTGGGAAAGGATAGAGTGGTGATACTTGTAGATTACTAATTCAATATTTATTAACACAGTGATTGGATAAGATGCATCTTAGATTCACTCAGACAAAGCAGAACTGTAATTTGTTTCTTAAGTCATCAAACACTTCAAGAACTTATTACCTCATTAAATACCTCCAAATACTTATTACTTAATCGACAATTGTGGTATTGTCACTCTGCCAAATGATATTCAGTACTGGGTATACACCAGATATCACTGGACCCTCAGGTCTTACTTTACCAAGTAGCAAATTAACTCTTCACTTCTTGGTTATATCATTATACTCTCAGATTATCATTTCATGGTCACTACCAATGAATACGCCACTGAACAACTCCACAATTATCTCAACATACAATACCTCCTGTTACTTCAGAACAACATGGCACTTTAACTCTCATTCAGTGGTTCAATACTTAACCTGGGATACTATATTTCTGCTAGTCATCCCCCAAACAAGATACAATAATACTTAGGCCTATGTAACTGTGAGAGTGCCCAAGGGTAATGCTGGTCTCTACAACAAATGAGGATCGCTGTTAGGGGTCGGTTGTGGACACACGCTCAGGAGTTGGCGCCTGATTAGCAAAACGGACTTTCCAGTTCAGTACTGTCGAATTAACGGCATCGTCCAGCCGTTACCGCCCGTTAGCCGATGAGTATTCAGCTCAACACACTGGAGAGACGTTGAAGAAGAGTCACGAATGCGTAAAGGTCTAACTTCAACTATACAAAATATACGCCTGGCAACGGTTCAGACGATATCTAAATCTCTACATTACTCGACTTAATTTGCACAGAATTCACTATGTTAACACATGAGCACTGATATTCACCAAAATTACTAAGTTAAACTGAATTAATAGGCGGCGGGGAACACATTAACATACCTGGAGAGACGTTGAGGAAGAGTCACGAATGCGTGATTCTCCCTCATGTAGAGAGTATATACGTGCACCAGCAGCAGGCCTCCGTAATCATACCAGAAGGGTCGATCTTACCAACAACATAACTCTACCATTTTGGATCACTGTATACTTAGTTATGAACTCGGTGTTCTTGATCAGGGTAATTTCCATGTCTATTCATATAATCTAATCAGAGGTTGAGTTTGCCAGGAAAAGGTGGAATATACACGTCGATAACATTAATTCTGCAAGCTCAGG